>NC_086451.1:487202324-487342324 GCF_028390025.1 Pseudophryne corroboree
GTGCTCAGTAACTGCACGGAGCGTCCAGGCCTCACACAGCACAATACTCAGTAACCGCACGGAGCGTCCAGGCATCACACAGCACAGCGCTCAGTAACTGCACGGAGCGTCCAGGCCTCACACAGCACAGTGCTCAGTAACTGCACGGAGCGTCCAGGCCTCACACAGCACAATACTCAGTAACCGCACGGAGCGTCCAGGCATCACACAGCACAGCGCTCAGTAACTGCACGGAGCGTCCAGGCCTCACACAGCACAGCGCTCAGTAACTGCACGGAGCGTCCAGGCCTCAGCATCACACAGCACAGCGCTCAGTAACTGCACGGAACGTCCAGGCCTCAGCATCACACAGCACAGCGCTCAGTAACTGCACGGAACGTCCAGGCCTCAGCATCACACAGCACAGCGCTCAGTAACTGCACGGAGCGTCCAGGCCTCACACAGCACAGCGCTCAGTAACCGCACGGAGCGTCCAGGCATCACACAGCACAGCACTCAGTAACTGCACGGAGCGTCCAGGCCTCACACAGCACAGCGCTCAGTAACTGCACGGAGCGTCCAGGCCTCAGCATCACACAGCACAGCGCTCAGTAACTGCACGGAACGTCCAGGCCTCAGCATCACACAGCACAGCGCTCAGTAACTGCACGGAGCGTCCAGGCCTCACACAGCACAGCGCTCAGTAACCGCACGGAGCGTCCAGGCATCACACAGCACAGCACTCAGTAACTGCACGGAGCGTCCAGGCCTCACACAGCACAGCGCTCAGTAACTGCACGGAGCGTCCAGGCCTCACACAGCACAGCGCTCAGAAACTGCACAGAACGTCCAGGCCTCACACAGCACAGCGCTCAGTAACTACACGGAACGTCCAGGCCTCACACAGCACAGCACTCAGTAACTGCACGGAACGTCCAGGCCTCACCAGCACAGCGCTCAGTAACTGCACGGAACGTCCAGGCCTCACACAGCACAGCACTCAGTAACCGCACGGAGCGTCCAGGCCTCACACAGCACAGCACTCAGTAACCGCACGGAGCGTCCAGGCCTCACACAGCACAGCGCTCAGTAACTGCACGGAGCGTCCAGGCCTCACCAGCACAGCGCTCAGTAACTGCACGGGATGTCCAGGCCTCACACAGCACAGCGCTCAGTAACTGCACGGAACGTCCAGGCCTCAGCATCACACAGCACAGCGCTCAGTAACTGCACGGAGCGTCCAGGCCTCACACAGCACAGCGCTCAGTAACCGCACGGAGCGTCCAGGCATCACACAGCACAGCACTCAGTAACTGCACGGAGCGTCCAGGCCTCACACAGCACAGCGCTCAGTAACTGCACGGAGCGTCCAGGCCTCAGCATCACACAGCACAGCGCTCAGTAACTGCACGGAACGTCCAGGCCTCAGCATCACACAGCACAGCGCTCAGTAACTGCACGGAGCGTCCAGGCCTCACACAGCACAGCGCTCAGTAACCGCACGGAGCGTCCAGGCATCACACAGCACAGCACTCAGTAACTGCACGGAGCGTCCAGGCCTCACACAGCACAGCGCTCAGTAACTGCACGGAGCGTCCAGGCCTCACACAGCACAGCGCTCAGAAACTGCACAGAACGTCCAGGCCTCACAAGCACAGCACTCAGTAACCGCACGGAGCGTCCAGGCCTCACCAGCACAGCGCTCAGTAACTGCACGGGATGTCCAGGCCTCACACAGCACAGCGCTCAGTAACTGCACGGAACGTCCAGGCCTCAGCATCACACAGCACAGCGCTCAGTAACTGCACGGAGCGTCCAGGCCTCACACAGCACAGCGCTCAGTAACTGCACGGAACGTCCAGGCCTCACACAGCACAGCGCTCAGTAACTACACGGAACGTCCAGGCCTCACACAGCACAGCACTCAGTAACTGCACGGAACGTCCAGGCCTCACCAGCACAGCGCTCAGTAACTGCACGGGATGTCCAGGCCTCACACAGCACAGCGCTCAGTAACTGCACGGAACGTCCAGGCCTCAGCATCACACAGCACAGCGCTCAGTAACTGCACGGAGCGTCCAGGCCTCACACAGCACAGCGCTCAGTAACTGCACGGAACGTCCAGGCCTCACACAGCACAGCGCTCAGTAACTACACGGAACGTCCAGGCCTCACACAGCACAGCACTCAGTAACTGCACGGAACGTCCAGGCCTCACCAGCACAGCGCTCAGTAACTGCACGGAACGTCCAGGCCTCACACAGCACAGCACTCAGTAACCGCACGGAGCGTCCAGGCCTCACACAGCACAGCACTCAGTAACCGCACGGAGCGTCCAGGCCTCACACAGCACAGCGCTCAGTAACTGCACGGAGCGTCCAGGCCTCACCAGCACAGCGCTCAGTAACTGCACGGAACGTCCAGGCCTCAGCATCACACAGCACAGCGCTCAGTAACTACACGGAGCGTCCAGGCCTCACACAGCACAGCACTCAGTAACTGCACGGAACGTTCAGGCCTCAGCATCACACAGCACAGCGCTCAGTAACTGCGCGGAACGTCCAGGCCTCACACAGCACAGCGCTCAGTAACTGCACAGAGCGTCTAGGCCTCAGCATCACACAGCACAGCGCTCAGTAACCACACGGAGCGTCCAGGCCTCACACAGCACAGCACTCAGTAACTGCACGGAACGTTCAGGCCTCAGCATCACACAGCACAGCGCTCAGTAACTGCGCGGAGCGTCCAGGCCTCACACAGCACAGCGCTCAGTAACTGCACGGAACGTCCAGGCCTCACACAGCACAGCACTCAGTAACCGCACGGAGCGTCCAGGCCTCACACAGCACAGCACTCAGTAACCGCACGGAGCGTCCAGGCCTCACACAGCACAGCGCTCAGTAACTGCACGGAGCGTCCAGGCCTCACCAGCACAGCGCTCAGTAACTGCACGGGATGTCCAGGCCTCACACAGCACAGCGCTCAGTAACTGCACGGAACGTTCAGGCCTCAGCATCACACAGCACAGCGCTCAGTAACCGCACGGAGCGTCCAGGCCTCAGCGTCACACAGCACAGCGCTCAGTAACTGCACGGAACGTCCAGGCCTCAGCATCACACAGCACAGCGCTCAGTAACTGCACGGAGCGTCCAGGCCTCACACAGCACAGCGCTCAGTAACTGCACGGAACGTCCAGGCCTCACACAGCACAGCGCTCAGTAACTACACGGAACGTCCAGGCCTCACACAGCACAGCACTCAGTAACTGCACGGAACGTCCAGGCCTCACCAGCACAGCGCTCAGTAACTGCACGGAACGTCCAGGCCTCACACAGCACAGCACTCAGTAACCGCACGGAGCGTCCAGGCCTCACACAGCACAGCACTCAGTAACCGCACGGAGCGTCCAGGCCTCACACAGCACAGCGCTCAGTAACTGCACGGAGCGTCCAGGCCTCACCAGCACAGCGCTCAGTAACTGCACGGGATGTCCAGGCCTCACACAGCACAGCGCTCAGTAACTGCACGGAACGTCCAGGCCTCAGCATCACACAGCACAGCGCTCAGTAACTACACGGAGCGTCCAGGCCTCACACAGCACAGCACTCAGTAACTGCACGGAACGTTCAGGCCTCAGCATCACACAGCACAGCGCTCAGTAACCGCACGGAGCGTCCAGGCCTCAGCGTCACACAGCACAGCGCTCAGTAACTGCACGGAACGTCCAGGCCTCAGCGTCACACAGCACAGCGCTCAGTAACTGCACGGAACGTCCAGGCCTCAGCATCACACAGCACAGCGCTCAGTAACTACACGGAACGTCCAGGCCTCAGCGTCACACAGCACAGCGCTCAGTAACTGCACGGAACGTCCAGGTCTCACACAGTACAGCGCTCAGTAACTGCACGGAGCGTCCAGGCCTCACACAGCACAGCGCTCAGTAACTACACAGAACGTCCAGGCCTCAGCGTCACACAGCAAAGCGCTCAGTAACTGCACGGACCGTCCAGGCCTCACACAGCACAGCACAGCGCTCAGTAACTGCACGGAGCGTCCAGGCCTCACACAGCACAGCGCTCAGTAACTGCACGGAGCGTCCAGGCCTCACATAGCACAGCGCTCAGTAACTACACGGAGCATCCAGGCCTCGCACAGCGCTCAGTAACTGCACGGAACGTCCAGGCCTCACACAGCACAGCGCTCAGTAACTGCACGGAGCGTCCAGGCCTCACACAGCACAGCGCTCAGTAACTGCACGGAGCGTCCAGGCCTCAGCATCACACAGCACAGCGCTCAGTAACTGCACGGAGCGTCCAGGCCTCAGCATCACACAGCACAGCGCTCAGTAACCGCACGGAGCGTCCAGGCCTCACACAGCACATCGCTCAGTAACTGCACGGAACGTCCAGGCCTCTCACAGCACAGCGCTCAGTAACTGCACGGAACGTCCAGGCCTAGGCATCACACAGCACAGCGCTCAGTAACTACAGGGAGCGTCCAGGCCTCAGCATCACACAGCACAGCGCTCAGTAACTGCACGGCGCGTCCAGGCCTCACACAGCACAGCACTCAGTAACTGCAAGGAGCGTCCAGGCCTCACACAGCACAGCGCTCAGTAACTGCACGGAGCGTCCAGGCCTCACACAGCACAGCGCTCAGTAACTGCACGGAGCGTCCAGGCCTCAGCATCACACAGCACAGCGCTCAGTAACTGCACGGAGCGTCCAGGCCTCACACACACAGCGCTCAGTAACTGCACGGAGCGTCCAGGCCTCAGCATCACACAGCACAGCGCTCAGTAACTGCACGGAGCGTCCAGGCCTCACACAGCACAGCGCTCAGTAACTGCACGGAGCGTCCAGGCCTCAGCATCACACAGCACAGCGCTCAGTAACTGCAAGGAGCGTCCAGGCCTCAGCATCACACAGCACAGCGCTCAGTAACTGCACGGAGCGTCCAGGCCTCAGCATCACACAGCACAGCGCTCAGTAACTGCAAGGAGCGTCCAGGCCTCAGCATCACACAGCACAGCGCTCAGTAACTGCACGGAACGTCCAGGCCTCAGCATCACACAGCACAGCGCTCAGTAACTGCACGGAGCGTCCAGGCCTCAGCATCACACAGCACAGCGCTCAGTAACTGCACGGAACATCCAGGCCTCACACAGCACAGCGCTCAGTAACTGCAACGAGCGTCCAGGCCTAGGCATCACACAGCACAGCGCTCAGTAACTACAGGGAGCGTCCAGGCCTCAGCATCACACAGCACAGCGCTCAGTAACTGCACGGAGCGTCCAGGCCTCAGCATCACACAGTACAGCGCTCAGTAACTGCACGGAACATCCAGGCCTCACACAGCACAGCGCTCAGTAACTGCAACGAGCGTCCAGGCCTAGGCATCACACAGCACAGCGCTCAGTAACTACAGGGAGCGTCCAGGCCTCAGCATCACACAGCACAGCGCTCAGTAACTACACGGAGCGTCCAGGCCTCACACAGCACAGCGCTCAGTAACTGTGTGATAGCCGGGGAGGGGCCTGTCCATCAGTCATTTTAAAAAGCATTGCACACCAGGCCATGTCATCACATAAGCAAGCAGTTTATTCACAGTTCAGACAGGGTTATCACGACAGTAACATTTAACTTCTTTTCTTCACTCCAGCACAATATTCATTTGGGTTACATCAGGTTACATCTCCTTTCATTTGCTTCACGGGCAATAACAGCATTTACAGTGATGTGACATCATTACAGTACAGTACATACCAGCGCAGTCTCTGGGAATCAGTAGTGCGGCTTTCGCAAACTGAAATTCATTTTAGTGTGCTCTCCCCCATTCGCTAGGGGCTCTATCTAAACGGGATCTCATGTACACGTTACTGGGGGCCTTCCGCCAAACGTGGTTCCTACCACTCACCCAGCTCGTCCTATCCCGCAGACTCACACCTCCCGTCCTGCTTCTTGGGTACCCCTGAAGGTCCTTTGTTCCTGGTTCCTTCCACTGTACTCTGCATACTGTGGCTCTCACACTGCACTCTCCATCTCTCACTAAAGCTGCTGGCTCTCCCTCTCTTCATAGCAACACCCACACGCTGCTCTTCTTTCCATCATGCCAGGGACAGTGGAGTGCCATTCTTGTTCCACAGTCCCCAGCCTGCGTTTCTCCTGGACACTTAGCCTGTGCCTTCCATCCTCAGTCCTCAGCTCACACTGAACTGTCCTGTGCTTTGTTCCTTCTCCTAAAACCCCCTACACTTCCTGTCCTAACCTCTTACATGTCACAGGGTCTGCAAGTAACTGGTTGGGGCCATAAAACTCCCCCACTCACTGATAAGAATTAAAAGGCTTTTGGAACTTTCCAATATCTCTTGTCTACTAACATTCCAGTATGCCACAACTGCACGGAGCGTCCAGGCCTCAGCATCACACAGCACAGCGCTCAGTAACTGCACGGAGCGTCCAGGCCTCAGCATCACACAGCACAGCGCTCAGTAACCGCACGGAGCGTCCAGGCCTCACACAGCACAGCGCTCAGTAACTGCACGGAGCGTCCAGGGCTCACACAGCACAGCGCTTAGTAACTGCACGGAGCGTCCAGGACTCAACATCACACAGCACAGCGCTCAGTAACTGCACGGAGCGTCCAGGCCTCGCACAGCGCTCAGTAACTGCACGGAACGTCCAGGCCTCACACAGCACAGCGCTCAGTAACTGCACGGAGCGTCCAGGCCTCACACAGCACAGCGCTCAGTAACTGCACGGAGTGTCCAGGCCTCAGCATCACACAGCACAGCGCTCAGTAACTGCACGGAGCGTCCAGGCCTCAGCATCACACAGCACAGCGCTCAGTAACTGCACGGAGCGTCCAGGCCTCACACAGCACAGCGCTCAGTAACTGCACGGAGCGTCCAGGCCTCACATAGCACAGCGCTCAGTAACTGCACGGAGCGTCCAGGCCTCACATAGCACAGCGCTCAGTAACTGCACGGAGCGTCCAGGCCTCAACATCACACAGCACAGCGCTCAGTAACTGCACGGAGCGTCCAGGCCTCACACAGCACAGCACTCAGTAACTGCACGGAGCGTCCAGGCCTCAACATCACACAGCACAGCGCTCAGTAACTGCACGGAGCGTCCAGGCCTCACACAGCACAGCGCTCAGTAACTGCACGGAGCGTCCAGGCCTCACACAGCACAGCGCTCAGTAACTACACGGAGCGTCCAGGCCTCAGCATCACACAGCACAGCGCTCAGTAACTGCACGGAGCGTCCAGGCCTCACACAGCACAGCGCTCAGTAACTGCACGGAGCGTCCAGGCCTCACACAGCACAGCGCTCAGTAACTGCACGGAGCGTCCAGGCCTCACACAGCACAGCGCTCAGTAACTGCAAGGAGCGTCCAGGCCTCAGCATCACACAGCACAGCGCTCAGTAACTGCAAGGAGCGTCCAGGCCTCAGCATCACACAGCACAGCGCTTAGTAACTACACGGAGCGTCCAGGCCTCAGCATCACACAGCACAGCGCTCAGTAACTGCACGGAGCGTCCAGGCCTCAGCGTCACACAGCACAGTGCTCAGTAACTGCACGGAGCGTCCAGGCCTCAGCGTCACACAGCACAGCGCTCAGTAACTGCACGGAGCGTCCAAGCCTCAGCGTCACACAGCACAGCGCTCAGTAACTGCACGGAGCGTCCAGGCCTCACACAGCACATCGCTCAGTAACTGCACGGAACGTCCAGGCCTCTCACAGCACAGCGCTCAGTAACTGCACGGAACGTCCAGGCCTAGGCATCACACAGCACAGCGCTCAGTAACTACAGGGAGCGTCCAGGCCTCAGCATCACACAGCACAGCGCTCAGTAACTGCACGGAGCGTCCAGGCCTCAGCATCACACAGCACAGCGCTCAGTAACCGCACGGAGCGTCCAGGCCTCACACAGCACAGCGCTCAGTAACTGCACGGAGCGTCCAGGCCTCAGCATCACACAGCACAGCGCTCAGTAACTGCACGGAGCGTCCAGGCCTCACACAGCACAGCACTCAGTAACTGCACGGAATGTCCAGGCCTCACACAGCACAGCGCTCAGTAACTGCACGGAGCGTCCAGGCCTCACACAGCACAGCGCTCAGTAACTGCACGGAGCGTCCAGGCCTCACATAGCACAGCGCTCAGTAACTGCACGGAGCGTCCAGGCCTCACATAGCACAGCGCTCAGTAACTGCACGGAGCGTCCAGGCCTCAACATCACACAGCACAGCGCTCAGTAACTGCACGGAGCGTCCAGGCCTCACACAGCACAGCGCTCAGTAACTGCACGGAGCGTCCAGGTCTCACACAGCACAGCGCTCAGTAACTGCACGGAGCATCCAGGCCTCAGCATCACACAGCACAGCGCTCAGTAACTACACGGAGCGTCCAGGCCTCACACAGCACAGCGCTCAGTAACTACACGGAGCGTCCAGGCCTCACACAGCACAGCGCTCAGTAACTGCAAGGAGCGTCCAGGCCTCAGCATCACACAGCACAGCGCTCAGTAACTGCACGGAGCGTCCAGGCCTCAACATCACACAGCACAGCGCTCAGTAACTGCACGGAGCGTCCAGGCCTCACACAGCACAGCGCTCAGTAACTACACGGAGCGTCCAGGCCTCAGCATCACACAGCACAGCGCTCAGTAACTGCACGGAGCGTCCAGGCCTCACACAGCACAGCGCTCAGTAACTGCACGGAGCGTCCAGGCCTCACACAGCACAGCGCTCAGTAACTGCACGGAGCGTCCAGGCCTCACACAGCACAGCGCTCAGTAACTGCAAGGAGCGTCCAGGCCTCAGCATCACACAGCACAGCGCTCAGTAACTGTAAGGAGCGTCCAGGCCTCAGCATCACACAGCACAGCGCTTAGTAACTACACGGAGCGTCCAGGCCTCAGCATCACACAGCACAGCGCTCAGTAACTGCACGGAGCGTCCAGGCCTCAGCGTCACACAGCACAGTGCTCAGTAACTGCACGGAGCGTCCAGGCCTCACACAGCACAGCGCTCAGTAACTGCACGGAGCGTCCAGGCCTCAGCGTCACACAGCACAGCGCTCAGTAACTGCACGGAGCGTCCAAGCCTCAGCGTCACACAGCACAGCGCTCAGTAACTGCACGGCGCGTCCAGGCCTCACACAGCACAGCGCTCAGTAACTGCACGGAGCGTCCAGGCCTCACACAGCACAGCGCTCAGTAACTGCACGGAGCGTCCAGGCCTCAGCATCACACAGCACAGCGCTCAGTAACTGCACGGAGCGTCCAGGCCTCAGCATCACACAGCACAGCGCTCAGTAACTGCACGGAGCGTCCAGGCCTCACACAGCACAGCGCTCAGTAACTGCACGGAGCGTCCAGGCCTCAGCATCACACAGCACAGCGCTCAGTAACTGCACGGAACGTCCAGGCCTCACACAGCACAGCGCTCAGTAACTGCACGGAACGTCCAGGCCTCAGCATCACACAGCACAGCGCTCAGTAACTGCACGGAGCGTCCAGGCCTCAGCATCACACAGCACAGCGCTCAGTAACTGCACGGAACATCCAGGCCTCACACAGCACAGCGCTCAGTAACTGCAACGAGCGTCCAGGCCTCACACAGCACAGCGCTCAGTAACTGCACGGAGCGTCCAGGCCTCACATAGCACAGCGCTCAGTAACTGCACGGAGCGTCCAGGCCTCAACATCACACAGCACAGCGCTCAGTAACTGCACGGAGCGTCCAGGCCTCACACAGCACAGCACTCAGTAACTGCACGGAGCGTCCAGGCCTCAACATCACACAGCACAGCGCTCAGTAACTGCACGGAGCGTCCAGGCCTCACACAGCACAGCGCTCAGTAACTACACGGAGCGTCCAGGCCTCAGCATCACACAGCACAGCGCTCAGTAACTGCACGGAGCGTCCAGGCCTCACACAGCACAGCGCTCAGTAACTGCACGGAGCGTCCAGGCCTCACACAGCACAGCGCTCAGTAACTGCACGGAGCGTCCAGGCCTCACACAGCACAGCGCTCAGTAACTGCAAGGAGCGTCCAGGCCTCAGCATCACACAGCACAGCGCTCAGTAACTGTAAGGAGCGTCCAGGCCTCAGCATCACACAGCACAGCGCTTAGTAACTACACGGAGCGTCCAGGCCTCAGCATCACACAGCACAGCGCTCAGTAACTGCACGGAGCGTCCAGGCCTCAGCGTCACACAGCACAGTGCTCAGTAACTGCACGGAGCGTCCAGGCCTCACACAGCACAGCGCTCAGTAACTGCACGGAGCGTCCAGGCCTCACACAGCACAGCGCTCAGTAACTAGACGGAGCGTCCAGGCCTCAGCGTCACACAGCACAGCGCTCAGTAACTGCACGGAGCGTCCAGGCCTCACACAGCACATCGCTCAGTAACTGCACGGAACGTCCAGGCCTAGGCATCACACAGCACAGCGCTCAGTAACTACAGGGAGCGTCCAGGCCTCAGCATCACACAGCACAGCGCTCAGTAACTGCACGGCGCGTCCAGGCCTCACACAGCACAGCACTCAGTAACTGCAAGGAGCGTCCAGGCCTCACACAGCACAGCGCTCAGTAACTGCACGGAGCGTCCAGGCCTCACACAGCACAGCGCTCAGTAACTGCACGGAGCGTCCAGGCCTCAGCATCACACAGCACAGCGCTCAGTAACTGCACGGAGCGTCCAGGCCTCAGCATCACACAGCACAGCGCTCAGTAACTGCACGGAGCGTCCAGGCCTCACACAGCACAGCGCTCAGTAACTGCACGGAGCGTCCAGGCCTCAGCATCACACAGCACAGCGCTCAGTAACTGCACGGAGCGTCCAGGCCTCAGCATCACACAGCACAGCGCTCAGTAACTGCACGGAGCGTCCAGGCCTCAGCATCACACAGCACAGCGCTCAGTAACTGCACGGAGCGTCCAGGCCTCAGCATCACACAGCACAGCGCTCAGTAACTGCACGGAGCGTCCAGGCCTCAGCATCACACAGCACAGCGCTCAGTAACTGCACGGAGCGTCCAGGCCTCAGCATCACACAGCACAGCGCTCAGTAACTGCACGGAACGTCCAGGCCTCACACAGCCCAGCGCTCAGTAACTGCAAGGAGCGTCCAGGCCTCAGCATCACACAGCACAGCGCTCAGTAACTGCACGGAACGTCCAGGCCTCAGCATCACACAGCACAGCGCTCAGTAACTGCACGGAGCGTCCAGGCCTCAGCATCACACAGCACAGCGCTCAGTAACTGCACGGAACATCCAGGCCTCACACAGCACAGCGCTCAGTAACTGCAACGAGCGTCCAGGCCTAGGCATCACACAGCACAGCGCTCAGTAACTACAGGGAGCGTCCAGGCCTCAGCATCACACAGCACAGCGCTCAGTAACTGCACGGAGCGTCCAGGCCTAGGCATCACACAGCACAGCGCTCAGTAACTACAGGGAGCGTCCAGGCCTCACACAGCACAGCGCTCAGTAACTGCACGGAGCGTCCAGGCCTCAGCATCACACAGCACAGCGCTCAGTAACTGCACGGAGCGTCCAGGCCTCACACAGCACAGCGCTCAGTAACTGTGTGATAGCCGGGGAGGGGCCTGTCCATCAGTCATTTTAAAAAGCATTGTCACGCCAGGCCATGTCATCACATAAGCAAGCAGTTTATTCACAGTTCAGACAGGGTTATCACGACAGTAACATTTAACTCCTTGTTCTCCTCTCCAGCACAATATTCATTTGGGTTACATCAGGTTACATCTCCTTTCATTTGCTTCACGGGCAATAACAGCATTTACAGTGATGTGACATCATTACAGTACAGTACATACCAGCGCAGTCTCTGGGAATCAGTAGTGCGGCTTTCGCAAACTGAAATTCATTTTAGTGTGCTCTCCCCCATTCGCTAGGGGCTCTATCTAAACGGGATCTCATGTACACGTTACTGGGGGCCTTCCGCCAAACGTGGTTCCTACCACTCACCCAGCTCGTCCTATCCCGCAGACTAACACCTCCCGTCCTGCTTCTTGTGTACCCCTGAAGGTCCTTTGTTCCTGGTTCCTTCCACTGTACTCTGCATACTATGGCTCTCACACTGCACTCTCCATCTCTCACTGAAGCTGCTGGCTCTCCCTCTCTTCATAGCAACACCCACACGCTGCTCTTCTTTCCATCATGCCAGGGACAGTGGAGTGCCATGCTTGTTCCACAGTCCCCAGCCTGCGTTTCTCCTGGACACTTAGCCTGTGCCTTCCATCCTCAGTCCTCAGCTCACACTGAACTGTCCTGTGCTTTGTTCCTTCTCCTAAAACCCCCTACACTTCCTGTCCTAACCTCTTACATGTCACAGGGTCTGCAAGTAACTGGTTGGGGCCATAAAACTCCCCCACTCACTGATAAGAATTAAAAGGCTTTTGGAACTTTCCAATATCTCTTGTCTACTAACATTCCAGTATGCCACATACACCCCTGCTAAAATCTTGCGTGTCCCCACGCAATATAACTAATGAACTATGAGCTTGCAAAAAGTCTAGCAAGGAACAGTCTCTTGTACTCTACAGCAAGGTCAAAACACTACACCCAATAAACAAGCATAATTGAAGTATACATCATACACAATATAACAATCACATGAGCAAAAAACATGGCATGCAAACACACAATATAACAATCACATGAGCAGAAAAAATAAGAATTTACTCACCGGTAATTCTATTTCTCGTAGTCCGTAGTGGATGCTGGGAACTCCGTAAGGACCATGGGGAATAGCGGGCTCCGAAGGAGGCTGGGCACTCTAGAAAGATCTTAGACTACCTGGTGTGCACTGGCTCCTCCCACCATGACCCTCCTCCAAGCCTCAGTTAGGTACTGTGCCCGGACGAGCGTACACAATAAGGAAGGATTTTGAATCCCGGGTAAGACTCATACCAGCCACACCAATCACACCGTACAACTCGTGATATGAAACACAATTAACAGTATGATACAATAGAGCCTCTCAACAGATGGCTCAACAATAACCCGATTTAGTTAACAATAACTATGTACAAGTATTGCAGATAAACCGCACTTGGGATGGGCGCCCAGCATCCACTACGGACTACGAGAAATAGAATTACCGGTGAGTAAATTCTTATTTTCTCTAACGTCCTAGTGGATGCTGGGAACTCCGTAAGGACCATGGGGATTATACCAAAGCTCCCAAACTGGCGGGAGAGTGCGGATGACTCTGCAGCACTGAATGAGAGAACTCCAGGTCCTCCTCAGCCAGGGTATCAAATTTGTAGAATTTTGCAAACGTGTTTGCCCCTGACCAAGTAGCTGCTCGGCAAAGTTGTAAAGCCGAGACCCCTCGGGCAGCCGCCCAAGATGAGCCCACCTTCCTTGTGGAATGGGCATTGACAGATTTTGGCTGTGGCAGGCCTGCCACAGTATGTGCAAGCTGAATTGTACTACAAATCCAACGAGCAATAGTCTGCTTAGAAGCAGGAGCACCCAGCTTGTTGGGTGCATACAGGATAAACAGCGAGTCAGATTTTCTGACTCCAGCCGTCCTGGAAACATATTTTCAGGGCCCTGACAACGTCTAGCAACTTGGAGTCCTCCAAATCCTTAGTAGCCGCAGGCACCACAATAGGCTGGTTCAGGTGAAACGCTGACACCACCTTAGGGAGAAACTGGGGACGAGTCCTCAATTCTGCCCTATCCATATGGAAAATCAGATAAGGGCTTTTACATGATAAAGCCGCCAACTCTGACACTCGCCTGGCTGAAGCCAAGGCCAATAACATGACCACTTTCCACGTGAGATATTTCAGATCCACGGTTTTTAGTGGCTCAAACCAATGTGATTTTAAGAAACTCAACACCACGTTGAGATCCCAAGGTGCCACAGGAGGCACAAATGGGGGCTGAATATGCAGTACTCCTTTCACAAATGTCTGAACTTCAGGTACTGAAGCTAGTTCTTTTTGAAAGAAAATCGACAGAGCCGAGATCTGTACCTTAATGGAGCCCAGTTTTAGGCCCATATTCACTCCTGCTTGCAGGAAATGCAGAAATCGACCTAGTTGAAATTCCTCTGTTGGGGCCTTTTTGGCCTCGCACCATGCAACATATTTCCGCCATATGCGGTGATAATGCTTTGCCGTAACATCTTTCCTGGCTTTAATAAGCGTAGGAATGACTTCCTCCGGAATGCCCTTTTCCTTCAGGATCCGGCGTTCAACCGCCATGCCGTCAAACGCAGCCGCGGTAAGTCTTGGAACAGACAGGGGCCTTGCTGCAGCAGGTCCTGTCTGAGCGGCAGAGACCACGGGTCCTCTGAGATCATCTCTTGAAGTTCCGGGTACCACGCTCTTCTCGGCCAATCCGGAACCACGAGAATTGTGTTTACTCCTCACTTTCTTATTATTCTCAATACCTTTGGTATGAGAGGTAGAGGAGGGAACACATAAACTGACCGGTACACCCACGGTGTCACTAGAGCGTCCACAGCTATCGCTTGAGGGTCTCTTGACCTGGCGCAATACTTCTCTAGTTTTTTGTTTAGGCGGGACGCCATCATGTCCACCTGTGGACGACCCCATTGATTTACAATCATTTGGAAGACTTCTGGATGAAGTCCCCACTCTCCCGGGTGGAGGTCGTGCCTGCTGAGAAAGTCTGCTTCCCAGTTG
The DNA here is from genome assembly GCF_028390025.1 of Pseudophryne corroboree. Taxonomy (NCBI): domain Eukaryota; kingdom Metazoa; phylum Chordata; class Amphibia; order Anura; family Myobatrachidae; genus Pseudophryne; species Pseudophryne corroboree. The sequence continues at coordinate 487,217,009 of NC_086451.1, forward strand.
TCCACTCCCGGGATGAACACTGCTGACAGTGCTAGTACATGATTCTCCGCCCATCGGAGAATTTTTGTGGCTTCTGCCATCGCCGTCCTGCTTCTTGTGCCGACCTGTCGATTCACATGGGCGACTGCCGTGATGTTGTCTGACTGGATCAGCACCGGCTGGTGTAGGAGCAGGGATTTTGCTTGACTTAGGGCATTGTAAATGGCCCTTAGTTCCAGAATATTTATGTGAAGGGCAGTCTCCTGACTTGACCATAGTCCTTGGAAATTTCTTCCCTTTGTGACTGCTCCCCAGCCTCGTAGGCTGGCATCCGTGGTCACCAGGACCCAGTCCTGTATGCCGAATCTGCGGCCCTCCAGAAGATGAGCACTGTGCAGCCACCACAGAAGAGACACCCTGGTTCGTGGAGACAGGGTTATTAAACGATGCATCTGAAGATGCGATCCGGACCACTTGTCCAACAGGTCCCACTGAAAAATCCTGGCATGGAACCTGCCGAATGGAATTGCTTCGTAAGAAGCTACCATCTTTCCCAGGACCCGCGTGCAGTGATGCACCGATACCTGTTTTGGTTTTAGGAGGTCTCTGACTAGAGAAGACAACTCCCTGGCTTTCTCCTCCGGGAGAAACACTTTTTTCTGGGCCGTGTCCAGAATCATTCCCAGGAACATTAGACGTGTCGTCGGGACCAGCTGTGACTTTGGGATATTCAGAATCCAGCCGTGCTGGCTCAGCACTTCCTGAGATAGTGCTACTCCCACTAACAACTGTTCCTTGGATCGTGCCTTTATTAGGAGATCGTCCAAGTATGGGATAATTAAAACTCCCTTTTTTCGAAGGAGTATCATCATTTCCGCCATAACCTTGGTAAATACCCTCGGTGCCGTGGAGAGTCCAAACGGCAGCGTCTGGAATTGGTAATGGCAGTCCTGTACCACAAATCTGAGGTACTCCTGGTGAGAATTGTAAATGGGGACATGCAGGTAAGCATCCTTGATGTCCAGGGATACCATGTAATCCCCCTCGTCCAGGCTTGCAATAACCGCCCTGAGCGATTCCATCTTGAACTTGAATTTTTTTATGTATGTGTTCAAGGATTTCAAATTTAAAATGGGTCTCACCGAACCGTCCGGTTTCGGCACCACAAATAGTGTGGAATAGTAACCCCGGCCTTGTTGAAGTAGGGGTACCTTGATTATCACCTGCTGGGAATACAGCTTGTGAATCGCTGCTAGCACCGCCTTCCTGTCTGAGGGAGCAATCGGCAAGGCGGATTTTAGGAAACGGCGGGGTGGAGTCGCCTCGAATTCCAGCCTGTATCCCTGAGATACTATTTGAAGGATCCAGGGATCCACCTGTGAGCGGGCCCACTGATCGCTAAAATTCCTGAGGCGGGCCCCCACCGTACCTGGCTCCGCCTGTGAAGCCCCACCGTCATGCGGCGGACTTGGAAGAGGAAGCGGGGGAGGACTTTTGTTCCTGGGAACCTGCTGTTTGCTGCAGCCTTTTTCCCCTGCCTCTGCCTCTTGACAGAAAAGACCCTCCTTTTCCCCGCTTGTTTTTCTGGGACCGAAAGGACTGAACCTGATAAAATGGCGCCTTCTTAGGCTGTGAGGGGACATGGGGTAAAAATGCTGACTTCCCAGACGTTGCTGTGGAAACTAGGTCGGAGAGACCATCCCCAAATAATTCCTCCCCCTTATAAGGCAAGACTTCCATGTGCCTTTTGGAATCTGCATCTCCAGTCCACTGGCGAGTCCATAAGCATCTCCTAGCAGAAATGGACAATGCACTTACTTTAGATGCCAGCCGGCAGATTTCCCTCTGTGCATCTCTCATGTATAAGACTGAGTCTTTTATATGCTCAATTGTTAGCAGGATCGTGTCTCTGTCTAACGTGTCAATATTTTCTGACAGTTAATCTGACCACGCAGCGGCAGCACTGCACATCCATGCTGACGCAATAGCTGGTCTGAGTATAATGCCTGAGTGTGTATATACAGACTTCAGGATCGCCTCCTGCTTTCTATCAGCAGGTTCCTTAAGGGCGGCCGTATCCTGGGACGGTAGTGCCACCTTTTTAGACAAACGTGTGAGCGCTTTATCCACCCTCGGGGGTGTTTCCCAACGTAACCTATCCTCTGGCGGGAAAGGGAACGCCATTAGTAGCTTCTTAGGAATTACCAATTTCTTATCAGGGGAAGCCCACGCTTCTTCACACACTTCATTTAATTCATCTGACGGGGGAAAAACTACAGGTAGTTTTTTCTCCCCAAACATACCCTTTTTTGTGGTACCTGGATGTAAACCAGAAATATTTAACACCTCTTTCATTGCCTCAATCATGCAGTGAATGGCCTTAACGGGCATTAAATTTGACTCATCGTCGTCGACACTGGTGTCAGTATCCGTGTCGACATCTACTTGTGCCACCTGAGATAACGGGCGTTTCAGAGCCCCTGATGACTTTTGAGACACCTGGACAGGCACGAGCTGAAGACTCGGCTGTCCCACAGTCGGCATGTCGTCAAATTTTTTATGTAAGGAGTCTATACGTGCACTCATTTCCTGCCATAATACCATCCACTCAGGTGTCTGACCCCCAGGGGGTGACATCCCTGCTAAAGGCATCTGCTCCCCCTCCACATCATTATCCTCCTCAAACATGTCGACACAGCCGTACCGACACACTCCACACACACAGGGAATGCTTAAATAGAGGACAGGACCCACAAAAGCCCTTTGGGGGGACAGAGTAAGAGTATGCCAGCACACACCAGAGCACTATATATATACAGGGACTAACTGAGTTATGTCCCTAATAGCTGCTTTTTATATAATATACTGTATACAGTGCCAATTTTAATGCCCCCCCTCTCTTTTCCCTCTTACTGTACTGTAGAATTGCAGGGAAGAGCCAGGGAGCTTCCTTCCAGCCGAGCTGTGAGGGAAAAATGGCGCCAGTGTGCTGAGGAGATAGGCTCCGCCCCTTTTTTGCGGCCTATTCTCCCGCTTTTTATGGGATTCTGGCAGGGGTATTTACCTCATATATAGCCCCAGGGGCTATATATTGAGGTATTTTAGCCAGCCAAGGTGTTTTTATTGCTGCCTCAGGGCGCCCCCCCCCCAGCGCCCTGCACCCTCAGTGACCGGAGTGTGAAGTGTGTATGAGGAGCAATGGCGCACAGCTGCAGTGCTGTGCGCTACCTTGGTGAAGACAGGATGTCTTCATGCCGCCGATTTTCCGGACCATCTTCTTGCTTCTGGCTCTGTAAGGGGGACGGCGGCGCGGCTCCGGGACCGAACATCAAGGCTGGGCCTGCGGTCGATCCCTCTGGAGCTAATGGTGTCCAGTAGCCTAAGAAGTCCAATCCGGCTGCAAGCAGGCGAGTTCGCTTCTTCTCCCCTTAGTCCCTCGCTGCAGTGAGCCTGTTGCCAGCAGGTCTCACTGAAAATAACAAATTCTAAGACTATAACTTTCTAAGAGCTCAGGAGAGCCCCTAGTGTGCATCCAACCTCGGCCGGGCACGAAATCTAACTGAGGCTTGGAGGAGGGTCATGGTGGGAGGAGCCAGTGCACACCAGGTAGTCTAAGATCTTTCTAGAGTGCCCAGCCTCCTTCGGAGCCCGCTATTCCCCATGGTCCTTACGGAGTTCCCAGCATCCACTAGGACGTTAGAGAAACATGGCATGCAAAACATCACATGAAATACAAATCACATATACTGCTGCCTATTTCCTGTGAATTACAGTCCTGGGTCACAGATGATCATGAATGTTCCAACATCTTCTGGCAATTGTGCCAAACACTTAGAACCTGCCCGTGCCGGCCCTTGTCTCCCCCAGTTCGCTGGGTCAAAAGAGATAGGTGGCTTTCATGGGGCCCTCCCAATAAAGTTTTCCCCAAATTGTCAAATAAATCTTCGGTACCGATCCTGTTCGCGGACGCCAAGTTGTGATAGCCGGGGAGGGGCCTGTCCATCAGTCATTTTAAAAAGCATTGTCACGCCAGGCCATGTCATCACATAAGCAAGCAGTTTATTCACAGTTCAGACAGGGTTATCACGACAGTAACATTTAACTTCTTTTCTTCACTCCAGCACAATATTCATTTGGGTTACATCAGGTTACATCTCCTTTCATTTGCTTCACGGGCAATAACAGCATTTACAGTGATGTGACATCATTACAGTACAGTACATACCAGCGCAGTCTCTGGGAATCAGTAGTGCGGCTTTCGCAAACTGAAATTCATTTTAGTGTGCTCTCCCCCATTCGCTAGGGGCTCTATCTAAACGGGATCTCATGTACACGTTACTGGGGGCCTTCCGCCAAACGTGGTTCCTACCACTCACCCAGCTCGTCCTATCCCGCAGACTCACACCTCCCGTCCTGCTTCTTGGGTACCCCTGAAGGTCCTTTGTTCCTGGTTCCTTCCACTGTACTCTGCATACTGTGGCTCTCACACTGCACTCTCCATCTCTCACTAAAGCTGCTGGCTCTCCCTCTCTTCATAGCAACACCCACACGCTGCTCTTCTTTCCATCATGCCAGGGACAGTGGAGTGCCATTCTTGTTCCACAGTCCCCAGCCTGCGTTTCTCCTGGACACTTAGCCTGTGCCTTCCATCCTCAGTCCTCAGCTCACACTGAACTGTCCTGTGCTTTGTTCCTTCTCCTAAAACCCCCTACACTTCCTGTCCTAACCTCTTACATGTCACAGGGTCTGCAAGTAACTGGTTGGGGCCATAAAACTCCCCCACTCACTGATAAGAATTAAAAGGCTTTTGGAACTTTCCAATATCTCTTGTCTACTAACATTCCAGTATGCCACAACTGCACGGAGCGTCCAGGCCTCAGCATCACACAGCACAGCGCTCAGTAACTGCACGGAGCGTCCAGGCCTCAGCATCACACAGCACAGCGCTCAGTAACTGCACGGAGCGTCCAGGCCTCACACAGCACAGCGCTCAGTAACTGCACGGAGCGTCCAGGCCTCAGCATCACACAGCACAGCGCTCAGTAACTACACGGAGCGTCCAGGCCTCACACAGCACAGCGCTCAGTAACTGCAAGGAGCGTCCAGGCCTCATACAGCACAGCGCTCAGTAACTGCACGGAGCGTCCAGGCCTCAGCATCACACAGCACAGCGCTCAGTTACTGCACGGAGCGTCCAGGCCTCAGCATCACACAGTACAGCGCTCAGTAACTGCACGGAGCGTCCAGGCCTCACACAGCACAGCGCTCAGTGACTGCACGGAGCATCCAGGCCTCACACAGCACAGCGCTCAGTAACTACACGGAGCGTCCAGGCCTCACACAGCACAGCGCTCAGTAACTACATGGAGCGTCCAGGCCTCACACAGCACAGCGCTCAGTAACTGCACGGAGCGTCCAGGCCTCACACAGCACAGCGCTCAGTAACTGCACGGAGCGTCCAGGCCTCACACAGCACAGAGCTCAGTAACTGCACGGAGCATCCAGGCCTCACACAGCACAGCGCTCATTAACTGCACGGAGCGTCCAGGACTCAGCATCACACAGCACAGAGCTCAGTAACTGCACGGAACGTCCAGGTCTCAGCATCACACAGCACAGCGCTCAGTAACAGCACGGAGCGTCCAGGCCTCACACAGCACAGCGCTCAGTAACTGCACGGAACGTCCAGGCCTCGGCATCACACAGCACAGCGCTCAGTAACAGCACGGAGCGTCCAGGCCTCACACAGCACAGCGCTCAGTAACTGCACGGAACGTCCAGGCTTCACACAGCACAGCACTCAGTAACTGCACGGAGCGTCCAGGCCTCAGCATCACACAGCACAGCGCTCAGTAACTACACGGAGCGTCCAGGCCTCACACAGCACAGCGCTCAGTAACTGTACAGAGCGTCCAGGCCTCACACAGCACAGCGCTCAGTAACTGCACGGAGCGTACATGCCTCACACAGCACAGCGCTCAGTAACTGCACGGAGCGTCCAGGACTCAGCATCACACAGCACAGAGCTCAGTAACTGCACGGAACGTCCAGGTCTCAGCATCACACAGCACAGCGCTCAGTAACAGCACGGAGCGTCCAGGCCTCACACAGCACAGCGCTCAGTAACTGCACGGAACGTCCAGGCCTCGGCATCACACAGCACAGCGCTCAGTAACAGCACGGAGCGTCCAGGCCTCACACAGCACAGCGCTCAGTAACTGCACGGAACGTCCAGGCTTCACACAGCACAGCACTCAGTAACTGCACGGAGCGTCCAGGCCTCAGCATCACACAGCACAGCGCTCAGTAACTACACGGAGCGTCCAGGCCTCAGCATCACACAGCACAGCGCTCAGTAACTGCACGGAGCGTCCAGGCCTCACACAGCACAGCGCTCAGTAACTGCATGGAGCGTCCAGGCCTCACACAGCACAGCGCTCAGTAACTGCACGGAGCGTCCAGGCCTCACACAGCACAGCACTCAGTAACTGCACGGAGCGTCCAGGCCTCACACAGCACAGCGCTCAGTAACTGCACGGAGCGTCCAGGCCTCAGCGTCACACAGCACAGCGCTCAGTAACTGCACGGAGCGTCCAGGCCTCAGCATCACACAGCACAGCGCTCACTAACTGCACGGAGCGTCCAGGCCTCACACAGCACAGCACTCAGTAACTGCACGGAGCGTCCAGGCCTCAGCATCACACAGCACAGCGCTCAGTTACTGCACGGAGCGTCCAGGCCTCAGCATCACACAGCACAGTGCTCAGTAACTACACGGAGCGTCCAGGCCTCACACAGCACAGCGCTCAGTAACTGCACGGAGCGTCCAGGCCTCACACAGCACAGCACTCAGTAACTGCACGGAGCGTCCAGGCCTCAGCATCACACAGCACAGCGCTCAGTTACTGCACGGAGCGTCCAGGCCTCAGCATCACACAGTACAGCGCTCAGTAACTGCACGGAGCGTCCAGGCCTCACACAGCACAGCGCTCAGTGACTGCACGGAGCGTCCAGGCCTCACACAGCACAGCGCTCAGTAACTACACGGAGCGTCCAGGCCTCACACAGCACAGCGCTCAGTAACTACATGGAGCGTCCAGGCCTCACACAGCACAGCGCTCAGTAACTGCACGGAGCGTCCAGGCCTCACACAGCACAGCGCTCAGTAACTGCACGGAGCGTCCAGGCCTCACACAGCACAGAGCTCAGAAACTGCACGGAGCATCCAGGCCTCACACAGCACAGCGCTCAGTAACTGTACAGAGCGTCCAGGCCTCACACAGCACAGCGCTCAGTAACTGCACGGAGCGTCCAGGCCTCAGCATCACACAGCACAGCGCTCAGTTACTGCACGGAGCGTCCAGGCCTCAGCATCACACAGCACAGTGCTCAGTAACTACACGGAGCGTCCAGGCCTCACACAGCACAGCGCTCAGTAACTGCACGGAGCGTCCAGGCCTCACACAGCACAGCACTCAGTAACTGCACGGAGCGTCCAGGCCTCAGCATCACACAGCACAGCGCTCAGTAACTGCACGGAGCGTCCAGGCCTCAGCATCACACAGCACAGCGCTCACTAACTGCACGGAGCGTCCAGGCCTCACACAGCACAGCACTCAGTAACTGCACGGAGCGTCCAGGCCTCAGCATCACACAGCACAGCGCTCAGTTACTGCACGGAGCGTCCAGGCCTCAGCATCACACAGCACTGCGCTCAGTAACTACACGGAGCGTCCAGGCCTCACACAGCACAGCGCTCAGTAACTGCACGGAGCGTCCAGGCCTCACACAGCACAGCGCTCAGTAACTGCACGGAGCGTCCAGGCCTCAGCATCACACAGCACAGCGCTCAGTAACTACACGGAGCGTCCAGGCCTCACAAAGCACAGCGCTCAGTAACTGCACGGAGCGTCCAGGCCTCACAAAGCACAGCGCTCAGTAACTGCACGGAGCGTCCAGGCCTCCCACAGCACAGCGCTCAGTAACTGCACGGAGCGTCCAGGCCTCAGCATCACACAGCACAGCGCTCAGTAACTGCACGGAACGTCCAGGCCTCACACAGCACAGCGCTCAGTAACTGCACGGAGCGTCCAGGCCTCACACAGCACAGCGCTCAGTAACTGCACGGAGCGTCCAGGCCTCACACAGCACAGTGCTCAGTAACTGCACGGAGCGTCCAGGCCTCAGCATCACACAGCACAGCGCTCAGTAACTACACGGAGCGTCCAGGCCTCACACAGCACAGCGCTCAGTAACTGCACGGAGCGTCCAGGCCTCAGCATAACACAGCACAGCGCTCAGTAACTGCACGGAGCGTCCAGGCCTCAGCATCACACAGCACAGCGCTCAGTAACTGCACGGAGCGTCCAGGCCTCAGCATCACACAGTACAGCGCTCAGTAACTGCACGGAGCATCCAGGCCTCACACAGCACAGCGCTCAGTAACTGCACGGAGCGTCCAGGCCTCAGCATCACACAGCACAGCGCTCAGTTACTGCACGGAGCGTCCAGGCCTCACACAGCACAGCGCTCAGTAACTGCACGGAGCGTCCAGGCCTCACACAGCACAGCGCTCAGTAACTGCACGGAGCTTCCAGGCCTCAGCATCACACAGTACAGCGCTCAGTAACTACACGGAGCGTCCAGGCCTCACACAGCACAGCGCTCAGTAACTGTGCGGAGCGTTCTGCCACTGCTGGCTTTGGAGCACCGTTGTGTAATAACGTTGTGTTCATTGCACATTAATGCTCTGGGGTCAATGTGTTGCCCCGCATTTTACTCCCGTGACCGCATGTTAAGCACCATGGTGTTTCACGTACGGTATCGGCGGCCAGGGATCGGCTCTAGGCATGTTCGAGTAGAGCGGCCGCGCAGGGCGCCACCCTTAAGGGGCGCCGCGCGCTGGCGCCGCCATATTCGAACATGCAGCATCGTGTGACTTGAGACTTGAGTCCGCTATACGCGCTGAGCGGCGCCGGTGTCTAACGTCAGACGCCGGCGCCGCGCAGCGCGCACAGCGCACTCAAGCGCCTTGGACTTTGAGGCTTCCTGGCCGCCCGCCCGCCAGCACCCGGACCTGCACTGCCGCACCCGGACAGCAGCACTCCTCCCCCTCCAACGCCGCAGGTATTTGGGGGGGGGGGCTGAGTGAATTATTTATGGATGGCACTGTGGGGGCATTTATCTGGCACTGTGGGGGCATTTACCTGGCAATGTGGGGACATTTATCTGGCACTGGGGGCATTTATCTGGCACTGTGGGGGCATTTACCTGGCAATGTGGGGACATTTATCTGGCACTGGGGGCATTTATCTGGCACTGTGGGGACATTTATCTGGCACTGGGGGCATTTATCTGGCACTGTGGGGGCATTTATCTGGCACTGTGGGGACATTTATCTGGCACTGGGGGCATTTATCTGGCACTGTGGGGGCATTTATCTGGCACTGTGGGGACATTTATCTGGCACTGGGGGCATTTATCTGGCACTGTGGGGACATTTATCTGGCACTGTGGGGACATTTATCTGGCACTGTGGCACTGGGGGCATTTATCTGGCACTGTGGGGGCATTTACCTGGCAATGTGGGGACATTTATCTGGCACTGGGGGCATTTATCTGGCACTGTGGGGACATTTATCTGGCACTGGGGGCATTTATCTGGCACTGTGGCACTGGGGGCATTTATCTGGCACTGTGGGGGCATTTATCTGGCACTGTGGGGGCATTTACCTGGCACTGTGGGGACATTTATCTGGCACTGTGGGGGCATTTATCTGGCACTGTGGGGGCATTTATCTGGCACTGTGGGCATTTACCTGGCACTGTGGGGACATTTATCTGTCACTGTGGCACTGGGTGCATTTATCTGGCACTGGGGGCATTTATCTGGCACTGTGGCACTAGGGGGGCATTTACCTGGCACTGTGGGGACATTTACCTGGCACTGGGGACATTTATCTGGCACTGTGGCACTGTGGGCATTTATCTGGCACTGTGGGCATTTATCTGGCACTGTGGGGACATTTATGTAGCACTGTGGGGGCATTTATGTAGCACTGTGGGGTCATATCTGGCACTGTGGGGGCATTTATCTGGCATTATCTGGCACTGTGGGGACATTTATCTGGCACTGTGGGGACATTTATGTAGCACTGTGGGGGCATTTATGTAGCACTGTGGGGTCATATCTGGCACTGTGGGGGCATTTATCTGGCACTGTGGGGACATTTATCTGGCACTGTGGGGGCATTTATCTAGCACTGTGGGGGCTTTTCTGTATCTACATACCTGGCACTGTGTGGCCATTTATGTATCTGGCATTGCTGGGGGGCATGTCATGTGTTGCTGGCACTGCTGGGGGGCATGTCATGTGTAGCTGGCACGGCTGGGGAGCATATCATGTAGTGTTCCCGCTAGGCGTCTGTGGCTAGGCAATGTGTCTAACGTGCTCTGCCTGGCGCAAAGTGTCTAACGTGCTCTGCCTGGCGCAAAGTGTCTAACGTGCTCTGCCTGGCGCAAAGTGTCTAGGAGGTTCTACCTGGTGCAGTGTGTATTAACTGCACTACTGTGTGGTGTAATGCGAATTGCCACTATTATGTGGCCACGCACCTTCCCCACGAAGCAACGCCCCTAAATTTTTGCTGCGCGCCTTCGGCGCGCACTGTCCATGCTTTGCCATGTAGGTGGATGAGCACCAAGCATTACAGTATGTACACCATTTTGCCCTCCTAACTTAAAAATGTGCCCTCCCTGCCCTAAAAAGTGAACACTATCGTGTAGCTGGCACTGCTGGGGGGCATATTGTGTGTAGCTGGCACTGCTGGGGGGCATATTGTGTGTAGCTGGCACTGCTGGGGGGCATATCATGTCTATCTGGCACTGCACATTGTGTATCTGGCACTATACTGGAGACATTATGTGTATCTGGCACTATACTGGAGACATTATGTGTATCTGACGCTATACTGGAGACATTGTGTGTAAGGAACACTACTGTGGCTGTTATGTGTTAGGCTGCTGATTGTGTGCGTAGAGGGGTGTGAAAACATATGTATTTATAGTCTAATAATATGAAGTTATGAGGCCACGCCCACTTCCCAAGAGGCCACGCCCACTTTTCCTGGAGCGCGCGCGGCTTCGGCGCGCGCATAATGGTGGGGGGGGGGGGGGGGCGCTTTTACATGTTTTCGCTCAGGGTGCTAGTAGGCCTGGAGCCGGCCCTGTCGGCGGCGTCCAGTGCAGTTGGGTAACATGACTTAGCAGATCTGGCCCTGACCATTTTGGTGCCCTAGTTGAGATTTTAGATGGTGCCCATTACACAATGCAGGGTGGTACCTTTGACATTGGCCTATATGGACTCAGGATGGCGCTGTGACGTAGGGAAGTGGTTTCTGAACCTTATTCAGGTTGGATTGCAAATTTTGGGAATCGCAATCCAACCGTTTATCGAACTACGTGAGCAAAAACAGCGACAGAAATTGCGTATAGATTGTGATCGCAATGCAGCCGCTGTTTAACTGAGAGGAAGCCGGTGCTTCTGGGCGGAAACCTGCCGTTTTCTGGGTGTGTCATAAAAAAGACAGGAGTAACCAGGCGTTTTTAGGGAGGGCCTCTGACGTCAGCGATGACCACTTCCAGCCTCTTGTGTCGCAAGAATAGTAGACGACCTTGCCTGGCGCAGATGGGAATAATCTGTGATGTTCCGGTAATTGCGTACGGTTTTGTGATCCACTGCATGTTGTGATGCATTCGCAATTTCTGCAAAGGGCGCTTTCTCTGAGGTCCTGTGTCCATGATGCTTTGGGCATTTGAGTAACCTGCGTGAGAAGAATTTCTATGCATGTCACAGTACCATACCTCCCAACTTTCCCAATTTTCGCGGGACAGTCCCGTTTTTTGGGGACTCTCCCACTGTCCCTCCCGTGGGCCGCGGTGTCTTGCGGTGGGGTGTGTGTGTGTGTGGGGGGGGGGTCAGTTGGAAGGCTCCTGTCACTCGCAGCTATTCACAGAGACAAGAGGGACTGGGGGGGGGGGGCATACTAGCTGCACATAGAGTACTGGTCATGCACCCATAGTGACGGGAAATGGGGGCGTGGCTTGCGATTGTGTATTTTCCACAATGCCACGCCCCCTTGTCTGAGGGCACTCACACTTTTTCCGGGGGTCTACGCCACGCTGGAGTTCCTCTTTCTAACTCCTAAAAGTATGGAGGCATGCAGTACATTAATATTTTGAAAGCAGCACAGAGGAACTCAGCATGGCAATTTTTCATGTAGTAATAGGTGACAGAAGAGCTTTGTTCCTCCGCACATACATTCCACCAAGTCACTGACTTCCAATGAGACATGTAACAGACCGCCTGTTCCCCCCGACACCTTATTCCAGACATACAGCACGTGGGGCTCCATCAGGCAGTGTTTTACTGTAAGTAATGAATGGGCTGAAACCAAAACTGTAAGCCGTCCATTGATTTTATTAATGGCCTCGCCGTCCACCCCTTACCCCCTTTTCTCCCCAATAAACACTCGGACAACTGAATTGCGATTTAAAAGGTCACAGCCAAATTTATTGATGGAATTAGAATTGGTACTCTATAAGTGGGTGGCGAGAAAGCAGTGCATACCCCCGGCTACAGCCTCCGTATTAATTTCTCCTAAATTAAACAACGGGGCGGAACCTAAGTCCCGCCCTTGCGCAAGTTAGCTGAGCGGTACCACTTCCCACCATTGGCATAGCACCGGTCCACCCTTAAGATGACGACCGTGTCGGCCCTTGAGGCCACGACAAACTCGCCGAGGATCTGGGGGAAGTGCCGGCCAACCGACGTTGCGCTACTACAGACTGCCGAGGAGCACTGCTTGCCGCGCCTACTGGACCTCTTTTGCCAGACCATAATTAAAGACCGAATTGGCCTGACGGTGCCTCCACCGGGCGTAAACTTAAATTCAGATTCCAGTTACCTCACCTTCGCCCTGGTGATAATGAAAACTCTGGATTGGCCTACCGGTGCCACCACCGTAAATAATAAAAACATTCAATTCCTAAATACCAGGGCCAATTGCCCTACCAACTGGGCGGGAGGGTGGGTGCCTTCTTGGATCCTTGAACAGCATGAAAGAGGGATCCTGCCTGGCATTCCTGGTCCTTTGTACCTCCCAGGTAACTCTCCTCCCCTTTTTCCTATAGGATGCTGCTATGTTACCTGCTCTATCCCCCCCCCCCCCCTCCCCTCCCCTCCCCTTTTTCACCCATTCCCTGCCCCAGGCTCCTTCTTTAAAAAACCCAGGACGCTTATTTATTCTCGGGCCTAATTTGTCCCTCGAATTCTTTAGTTACTGTTGTCACTGCGTCCATCTGATGCCTCAAAACTGACGCTAGTCTCTCAAAGCGCTTCTTCCCCACAGCAACAGCCGGTGTCCTGGGTGAGCAAAGCGCTTCTTCCTTACAGCAACAGCCGGTGTCCTGGGTGAGCAAAGCGCTTCTTCCTCACAGCAACAGCCGGTGTCCTGGGTGAGTAAAGCGCTTCTTCCCCACAGCAACAGCCGGTGTCCTGGGTGAGCAAAGCGCTTCTTCTCCACAGCAACAGCCGGTGTCCTGGGTGAGTAAAGCGCTTCTTCCTCACAGCAACAGCCGGTGTCCTGGGTGAGCAAAGCGCTTCTTCCCCACAGCAACTGCCGGTGTCCTGGGTGAGTAAAGCGCTTCTTCCTCACAGCAACAGCCGGTGTCCTGGGTGAGCAAAGCGCTTCTTCCCCACAGCAACAGCCGGTGTCCTGGGTGAGTAAAGCGCTTCTTCCTCACAGCAACAGCCGGTGTCCTGGGTGAGTAAAGCGCTTCTTCCCCACAGCAACTGCCGGTGTCCTGGGTGAGTAAAGCGCTTCTTCCTCACAGCAACAGCCGGTGTCCTGGGTGAGCAAAGCGCTTCTTCCCCACAGCAACAGCCGGTGTCCTGGGTGAGTAAAGCGCTTCTTCCTCACAGCAACAGCCGGTGTCCTGGGTGAGTAAAGCGCTTCTTCCTCACAGCAACAGCCGGTGTCCTGGGTGAGTAAAGCGCTTCTTCCTCACAGCAACAGCCGGTGTCCTGGGTGAGCAAAGCGCTTCTTCCTTACAGCAACAGCCGGTGTCCTGGGTGAGCAAAGCGCTTCTTCCTCACAGCAACTGCCGGTGTCCTGGGTGAGCAAAGCGCTTCTTCCTCACAGCAACAGCCGGTGTCCTGGGTGAGTAAAGCGCTTCTTCCCCACAGCAACAGCCGGTGTCCTGGGTGAGCAAAGCGCTTCTTCCCCACAGCAACAGCCGGTGTCCTGGGTGAGTAAAGCGCTTCTTCCTCACAGCAACAGCCGGTGTCCTGGGTGAGCAAAGCGCTTCTTCCCCACAGCAACTGCCGGTGTCCTGGGTGAGTAAAGCGCTTCTTCCTCACAGCAACAGCCGGTGTCCTGGGTGAGCAAAGCGCTTCTTCCCCACAGCAACAGCCGGTGTCCTGGGTGAGTAAAGCGCTTCTTCCTCACAGCAACAGCCGGTGTCCTGGGTGAGTAAAGCGCTTCTTCCCCACAGCAACTGCCGGTGTCCTGGGTGAGTAAAGCGCTTCTTCCTCACAGCAACAGCCGGTGTCCTGGGTGAGCAAAGCGCTTCTTCCCCACAGCAACAGCCGGTGTCCTGGGTGAGTAAAGCGCTTCTTCCCCACAGCAACAGCCGGTGTCCTGGGTGAGTAAAGCGCTTCTTCCCCACAGCAACAGCCGGTGTCCTGGGTGAGTAAAGCGCTTGACAATGCTAAATTCCCTTGTCGTATAAACAACCCTTTATGAAGCTAAGAACACTGTACGCTGTTTACTTAAGAAGTACCGTAATGGTACGCTAGTTGCGTAACGATCGCTCAGCCGTAGGCGAGACGCTCAAGCGTCACGTTCGCTCACGGCCCAGCGATCACAGGACACGTTATTGGCTATGACTAGAGTAATGATTCGCTATGGCGTAGCGGACGCTCGAGACCACGAGGAGATCACCAGCGGCGCAGACGCTCACAACGCTATACCTTTATGTCTAAACCTTATACCAATGAAATACACGGAATACCTTAATGTGAATACAGGGTGTAAGTGCAACCTTGTGTAACCTGACTAACTACAAAGCTGCTTGAGCGTCACCGACGCTCAAGTGAACACTTAACACTATAGGAAATACACAGATACTGGTTTAGGGTCCAAAGCCTATTAACTGTATTATATCTAGTATACTTGTAAAAAGGGGATAACAGTACAAATGATACACTACAATATAACAAAGACTTCCTAACCAAAATACAATACTATCTAATACAATACAATACTAGTCTAGGGGAGATACGAGAGAAAGAGAAGGGAAAGAGAGAGAGAGAGACGGAGAGAGATGAGAGAAATTGGCTCACAGAAAGACAATGATAACGGAGAGAAACTTACGCACAAGGGTAAACGATCGCATGCGCCTGGACATCCAGCACCCGATTTTCAGCAATGAGAACCGTTGAAGAGTGAGAGCTGGATGTGGTCGGCCTGCCTATTTATGCCCCACACACAATGCAATCTCATAGTCCCTACAATCCCATTGTCCATTGGATGAAGGAATTCGACCCTGTATCACAACAAAAGGTCATAGGTTGATTCATACAGGTGGGCTGTGACGATTTCAAACAGCTCAGGTGGGTGGGGAACTAGGTTTCCCGCCGCATACTTGAGTATGAGTAAATAGTAGAAATGGACATAAACTTCTTATGTCCATAACTATTCGCACGAGCGATTAATACGCTCCAAACCAACACCGGAATATTGCTAATTAAATACTCTTCCGATGGGTACCAAACACTGCTGTATGATTCCTGTTAGACCCTTAGTACGATACAAAGAGGGATTCCTTAGCTCAGGGACCTTCTATATTAACCAAACTTTCAGAAACTATCAAAGGGATCATGATCTATAAACTACATTAATTGTGAAAATATGTAACGAATGAGTCGCACGCTACGACTACATAAACTCTACCGTAAATACGCATACCGCGCCCGCGAGTGCACGCTATTGCGGGTATGCGCCTTCACGGGAGAGCGTACGCATGCGCAGCACGGACCAGTGTGCGGTGCAAATATGGCAACGTGCATAGAGACATTTTTCTGACTTTGACAGTCCACCCTTTGGCAGTCAATAATAACTGCCACAAAACATTTAAGGAGAAAAATGCAAGTCAGGGGTTAGTTGATTTCCATGGTGGGGTAAGGAAGAAGAGAGGAGTAGGTGTGAAGAGGGTATGACCTAGTGAGAAAGTAGAAGCATGTGTGTATGAGTCCATGTTTGGGGGGGTCATGTATCATCGTGCCGTACGTGTTGTAAATCAAGCTTCGAGGTATTGCGAAGTATACATTTGAATTCCTTCTTATCCTGTGGTACAGGTCTGTTGATGGGCTGTCAAACTTTACCGAGCTCTTTTCGGATTTTGAACAAAATGGGGAGCACATTTTAGTTGATGATACATGAATGGGGGAGGTATGTGGTTGCTGATATCTGTGCCTGTATTCCCTATCGTCTATGTGTGTCATTACCTGAGGGTTGTAGAGATGAAGATAAAGAACACTTATGGAAAATGCAATGATATTCTATGTCAGGGAAATGTACATCTGTCGTCGAAGTTGTGTTCGGTATCTGTTGAGAGTCGTCTTCTTTGCGCTGTATTGCTCCTTGGGCATGAGCAAATAGCTTTGTCTGAGCCATCAGATTTACAAAAAAAATGTTGGGCTAGCGTGAGTTTAAAAGCACTAGGGAAACTGGGGATCCATGGCAAAGTTCATCAAGTGTCCATTTCTCAAGTGGTCAAAACTTCATCTTTGGTGCTTGTCTGTTGTCTGTATAGCGTCTCGTCAACTTTCTCGTCCAAGGGGGTCTTTGTATCTTGGAGAAAAGCAGAAAAACAGGTGAAAGAAACGGACCGTATAATCGCATTTTCATCACATCCTGGTTTCTATCATTGGGTCATAAATCAAATCCAGGTTAATTACAGTTTCCTCGCTCCTCAAGCTCATCACTCTTGTACTTTGTTTGCACCTCATTAAAGCCTGCCCGCATCTAAATATCAATCCAATCGATATAACGACACCCAAGATACATAGTAGAAACTTTCCAACATCCATTATGACTCCTTGAGCCCAGTCCCCTAAACCGGAGAACCAATTTCGCGGGTTCAACCATGACACCCAACCAGTCAGCTCATTACCTACAGCAGCAAGGGTGAGATTGTGTTTTCGACGAAATTCCCACTTTAATTGGAGAATATCGTCCATCTTTTGGTCTATGACCTCTACCGGATCCTCGGTGCTATTCGTGATATAAGTGCAACACTTTATGCCGTACTGTGTTGCCAATGTAACACAATATCCGCCTGTTACTGCTGTAAGATAATTAAGAACCATCCTATGCTGAACTAGTTCTGTTTTATACGCTTGAAGTTCTCTTCCAGTGTATCTAAACGTGTCATCATACATTTCAGTGATATTATCTAACAAATTGGCGAGTGCGGAAATGTATCTATAATTCATCACTCCCCGAGCGGTGCGAGTGAAATCTAACGCTACCAGGACCTGAATCCCGGTGGATTCATGGATAAGATCAGAGGCCGGATGCTCTAACCTTTCTGACAGTTGTCTTTTAACTCGGTGCTCGTAATGAGTGTGAGTATAAGGAGCTTGGGCACCACGGTGTATGTCCTTCATTTTGTCATGTGTTACAGTCATCACTTCAGGCAATACTTTTCCAATATAACACAATCCTTCAGAGTTTGGGGCAAGCCACTTGTACGCCTTTCTCCCGCATATGAAATATGCGTCATCGGGGAGAACATATGGGACGGAGAAGGACATGACCATGTTACAAACCTTCCAGGTGAAATCTCCTGACCCTAATTCTTCCATCTGCCTAATGCACGTATCAGTTTGTACGATATGTGCACAGTATCCTGGTGATACCTCTCCAACTCTAGTAATCCTATTTCCTAAGGTATATCGATACCGGAAAGATTTTCCTCTACTGGCTATGTGGCGTACCAGCTCTGTATCTGTAGGCATTCTATCTGCTCTGTGTGAAAAGGTCATGGTAAGGTTGCTCCATGACACTTCCCAATTTCCCGGTTTTCTGGGATTGGAGATGTTGAAACATAAGAGGGACCTATCCACATGGTATTGGTGGAGCTTCAAACTAGGAGGGCTGGAGATATTAAACCTCCGGTCCACCGGTCTCCCACCACTTAGCTCAAGTACCTCCCCTAACGTTAAAGGAAATGGTACTAGCCCTGATTTGCTATGACCCTGAGGTACTTGAGAGCATACCCAACAATCTGTTTGGTTTAACACATTACCCACTAAAGAGTGATAGTCACTCAATGGATGCCGGTCTATATGGATATTAAAACTGGATTGGCATTTCTTTATGCATCCATCTTCAACCAGATTATCACAGAGCCTACAGATACAATTTTCTTCAGCTAACAATCCATCACAATTTCTTCTATCGGATCGTTTTCTGATACTCGCCTTTGCTTGTTGGTTTGGTTGATCTTGGAAAACTACGCCTCCATCATCATAGTCGGAACCCATTCCAGAACCTCTCTCGACCTCTATGGTACTCTCGCCGGAACAGACTGCTCTGGTCAACATCATGGTTAACATCAAAATCTGGATCACAGTCTCTTGGGGCAAGTCCATCTTTGAGGAGGAAATAGAGAAGAATGAGAAGGGGGAAAAAAGAAATTTCAAGGAAGAGGGGATGGGAAGTGGAGAAAAACAATAAAAGGGAGAAGGGAGTCGACAACTGCTTTCGGTCTTCAAGGCTCAGGTGCCGCCTCAGTCCTCCTGGAACAGGCACTCCAGTGATACAACCTCTACCGTCTGTTCCTTATCACGGGACTTCTCTGGATCAGCAACCTTTTTGCAGTGGGATGAATGGACCCAAGTCTCTCTCTCAGCCACTTTCAATGCTGTGGTGCTAGTCAATAAGACCTGGTATGGTCCTTCCCATCTATCAATAAGACAACCTGAGCGTAGAAAATTTCGTATCATTACATAATCCCCAGGTTCAATGTCATGACAATTACTATCTGGTAAATCAGGAATCATCAACTTCAGATTATCATTTTGATTCCTCAACTGCTTACTCATGTTAATCAAGTACTTTACGGTTACTTCATTGTTACATTTCAAATCATCCTGGGGGTTAATCATGACATGCGGTTGTCGACCAAACAAGATTTCAAAAGGAGACAGATTAAGAGGGGACCTGGGAGTGGTTCTGATGCTATACAAAACAATGGGTAAAGCTTCTGGCCACGTCAATCCTGTCTCTGCCATTACTTTACTCAATTTATTTTTAATAGTGCTGTTCACTCTTTCGACCTTCGCACTCGCCTGTGGACGGTACGGAGTGTGCAGCTTGCTATCAATTCCCATCAACTTACACATTCCTTGAAAGACATCACCTGTAAAATGGGTACCCCTATCACTTTCAATGATTCTAGGGATACCATATCTACATACAAATTCCTGCACAATTTTCTTAGCTGTAAACATAGCGGTATTTGTAGCTGCTGGGAAAGCTTCGACCCAATTTGAGAAAACATCTATACAAACAAGTACATATTTCAAATTTCGACATGGGGGTAATTGAATGAAGTCAATTTGTATTACCTGGAAAGGGCCGCCGGCAGGTGGGATATGGGATGGTTCTGTAGGTATTGCTTTTCCAATATTCTTTCTCAGACAGGTAAGGCATGACATTGCTCTTTTACTCGCATGAGAGGAGAATCCTGGGGCGCACCAGTATGCTC
The DNA here is from genome assembly GCF_028390025.1 of Pseudophryne corroboree. Lineage (NCBI taxonomy): Eukaryota > Metazoa > Chordata > Amphibia > Anura > Myobatrachidae > Pseudophryne > Pseudophryne corroboree. Next base: position 487,236,821 of record NC_086451.1, read on the forward strand.
TTACCAATTTGCACATCCCCTCCTTGCCTAGATGAGTCAGCCCGTGAGCTGCTTCAGCCAGACATGGAAGGTATGCCCTGGGGGCCACTGGTTTACCATGTCCATCCGTCCAGAGCCCTGAGGACTCCTGGCCATATCCCTTTGCCTTCCAGACTGCTCTCTCCTGTGTGGAACACAAATTCTGCATCTCACACAACTTTTGTGTGTTGATGGTATTAAATACCATCAGTTGTGTGGTGTCTGTCTGTATGGGGGTAGCAGCTGCAAGCTTTGCGGCTTCGTCTGCTCGGCCGTTACCAAGGGATACTGGGTCTTGGCTATATGTATGTGCTTTACATTTGATAACAGCCACTCTGTCGGGTTCCTGTATCGCTGTTAGAAGCCTTTTTATATATGCTGCATGCGCTATCGGTGTACCAGCTGCCGTCATGAAATTTCTGAGCCGCCATAGGGCTCCGAAATCATGTACTACCCCGAAGGCGTATCTAGAATCGGTGTAGATATTGGCTGACTTACCCTTAGCCAATTCACATGCTCTGGTTAGGGCGACCAGTTCAGCAACCTGGGCTGAGTGAGGTGGGCCTAGCGGTTCCGCTTCTATGGTGCCTTGGTCATCTACGACTGCGTATCCAGTACACAAGTCTCCCGAGTCTGACTGTCTATGACAACTACCGTCCGTGTAGAACGTGAGTTCTGCATCTTCCAGTGGGTTGTCACTGATGTCAGGCCTTGCGGTAAAATTTTGGGTCAAATATTCCATACAATCATGTGTATCCCCCTTTGCATTAAATCCTCCTTCCCCATCACTCTCACCTTCCACCCTTTGTGTCTGACCAGGCACACCTGGGAGAAATGTTGCAGGATTTAATGCACTGCATCTCCTTATGGTGATGTTTACTGGGGCCATTAATGCCAATTCCCATCTTGTAAACCTTGCTGATGAGACGTGTCTGGTTTGGGCAGAATTCAATAAGGCAGATACCGCATGCGGTGTATGGATTGTGAGGTTGTGGCCTAGCACGACATCTTCGCTTTTTGTCACTAGCAATGCTATCGCCGCAACGCTACGCAAGCATGTGGGGAGGGATCGCGCTACCGTGTCTAGCTGGGCGCTGTAGTATGCAATTGGCCTGCTGGCGTCACCGTGTTTTTGGGTTAGTACACCTGCTGCGCACCCAGCACTTTCTGTTCCGTATAGTTCAAAGGGTTTCCCATAGTCTGGCATACCTAGTGCTGGTGCCTGCGTTAGGCACTGTTTGAGTCTCTCAAATGCTGTTTCGGATTCGTCTGTATGCGAAATCCGATCAGGTTTGTTTGAAGAGACCATTTCCTGCAAAGGTAACGCCAATATGGAAAACCCTGGGATCCAATTACGGCAATACCCACACATTCCTAAAAACGTCCTGATCTGTTGCTGGGTTTGTGGCAGTGTCATGTCTCTAATGGCTTGGATTCTATCAGCGGTCAGGTGTCTCAGTCCTTGTGTTAGACAGTGTCCCAAATATTTTACCTTAGTTTGGCATAATTGTAACTTGTCTTTGGAAACCTTGTGACCTGTGTCTGAAAGATGAAACAGGAGCTGTTTCGTATCCTTCAGAGATGCTTCCAGTGAATCTGAACACAGTAATAAATCGTCCACATACTGTATCAATACTGATCCACTGTCTGGTTGGAAAGACTGTAAACAATCATGCAAAGCCTGAGAAAATATACTTGGACTATCTATGAAACCTTGGGGTAACCGAGTCCACGTGTATTGGACTCCTCTGTATGTGAATGCAAACAAATATTGGCTGTCAGGGTGCAGAGGTACCGAAAAGAAAGCGGAGCAGAGGTCAATAACAGTGAAAAATTTGGCAGTGGGAGGAATTTGCATTAGGATGACAGCTGGATTAGGCACTACGGGGAACTGACTCTCAACTATTTTGTTAATCCCCCTTAGATCCTGCACTAGCCTGTAACCCCTCCCCCCACTCTTTTTAACAGGGAAGATGGGACTATTGGCTGTGCTGGACGTTCTTACCAGAATGCCCTGTTGCAGCAAGCGTTCTATTACTGGGAAAACTCCTAACTCCACCTCTGGCTTCAGAGGATACTGTGGGATTTTTGGAGCTATCCTACCATCTTTTACTTGTACAACTACTGGAGCTACGTTTGCCATTAATCCAGTGTCCTGTCCATCTTTTGTCCAAAGTGACTCTGGTATCTGAGATGTCATCTCTTCTACTTGGGATGGGTTCCTATTTGTCATAATGGAATGTGACATTAATTTTGATGGGGAGTCTAACATGTCTCGTACCTCCTGAGCGTGATTCTCAGGAATGTCCAAGAATACACCTTCAGGAGTACAATAAATGACGCAACCCATTTTACATAGTAGGTCTCTCCCCAGGAGATTAGTTGGTGCCGATGCAGCCAGCAAAAAGGAATGCTTGGTATGCAAAGGCCCTATTGTAATCTCGGCTGGTTTGCTAACAGGGTAGTGCTGGACTACTCCTGTTACTCCCATGGCTGGAATTGTCCTACCAGTGGTTCTCATGCCCACTGTCGAATTTATCACTGACTTGGCCGCCCCTGTGTCTACAAGAAAGTTTAAAGTTTTACCAGCTACATTGATTGCAATCTCTGGTTCGCTTCCAAGACTGGCAATCAATTTAACTGGCTGCAGATTACAGGTGTGGCCACACCCCTATTGGGTATGCTGACCTCCCTGAATCCCATTGGCAGCAACTACTTGTGGGGGAGTTAGCTGGGAACTACCAGAGGCCTGCCAGTCTCTGTTCGGGGGATATCTTTTTGTTTCCCCTGTATGTGGCTCAAAACTCCGCCTCTGTGGACCCTGCTCCCAATGTCGTGTGTTGTGTTGTTGTCTAGGGGGTTGAAAAGATCTTTGTACATTCTTTGTTCTACATTCTCGTGCAAAGTGTCCCGGTCTGTTACAAGAAAAACATGTTATTACACTTGCCTTACCCACAGGATTCGGTGGTACATACGCAGGCTGCCTTGTGGTCAGCGCCTGTATACTTACGGACATCAACTTATCACTTTGCGACTCCCTGTGTCTAGTGATGTTTTTGTCGTGATCAACAGCAGCCTCTCTCAAGGTGGACACTGACAGACCTCGCCAACATGGTTGTGTGGTCTGTACCCTAGCTTTTAATGTTTCTTTCAAACCATCCATCAGTACAGATACTGCTACTTCTCGATGGTTTGGGTTGGTCTTAATGTCTTCTATACCAGTGTATTTTGCCATTTCTGATAGTGCCCGGTGGAAATATTCTGCTGCCGTTTCGGACTCCTTTTGCTTAATGGAAAATATTTTATTCCATTTAACAACGGCTGGGAAATACTCCTTTAGCTGTAAATTTATCCTTTTTACATTATCCTGGTCGTACACATCTGTAAGCGGTACATCTTTATCTAGTCCACAATCAGCCAAGAATTTAACTGAGTCGACATTGGAAGGTAAGCAAGCTCTTAGCACTATCTGCCAATCCTTATTATTGGGCTCTAAAGTGTTTCCTAGATCCCTGATGTATTTTTGGCTTGCCACTAAATCTTTTCTGGGGTCTGGGAATTCAGACACTATGGTCCTCAATTCCATTCTAGTGAACGGGCAATACATGGCAATGTTCCTGACGGGTGTGGCTCCTGATGCATCTGTTTTCCCATTGGGAACTACTATCACCTTTACAGGAGCAATTCTAACAGCCTCTTCCTGTATAGATTCTACAGCTTGTGGTACAATTGTTTCAGTGTAGTGCATGGTGCCGTACTTACCCGTTGACACGACCTCACCTATCCCTCCGCTAGGGGCCTTAACTAATCTCGTGGGTGGTGCAGTTCCTACTGTGGTTTCTGATATGGTGGCCGCTAGAGAGAGCGCTGAAATTGTTGCCGAATCTTCTTCTTGATCACACTCCTGAGGAAGGTTCAAAACAGGGTACATCTTGCACGGGTTAATACTTGCATGAGTTATTTGGTTAACATCATTAACATTTACAGGGTTACTAAGAGTTTGTGTTTTACAACCCAGTGCGTTTCTCTCCGTAATCAACTTCTCTCCTGCAATGTATGGTGGAGGTGGAGCTGTGGCTATCAGCTTCCTGACTGCCCCAGATCCCGCCGCCAGAGCCAAACCTCTCTGTATCTCACCTTCCTGGTGCCATAACTGTAAGTAATCATGATGCTGAATTCGTCTCTTTGATGATTTTACGAGACATATCCTCCTCCTTAAATTTTGTAACACGTCTGGACTGAAGCTACCTATTCTTGGGAATTTGTCCCTGTCTTGTACAGTCATTCTCTCCCATTCATCACATAAAGATTCTGTGTGACTTCCGTATTTTTCACACATTACATATCGTGCCGACCCAACTGGTCGGTTCACAGAATCAACCTGAACCAGGGTTGATCGCCCCCTACCTGAGCAACTGGCCCCCATAGTCTGCAGGTGTTGCTTAGTCCTCCTTGGATTTCTGTATCAAGGTTTTCAGCAAGCCTTTACAGACAACCAAATTACTCCACAGTAGGCCGGCGGTGGCGGTTTACCGAGTACCCCACTCACTCGCCCACCTCGACCAATACGACCTGATCACACCGATATGGTGCTGGCGTACTCGATACAGGGCCCCTATGGAACCTTCAGTTTACTGGAACATATGAGGGTTACCCGCAGGACACTTACTCTTTCCAGTAAAGGTGGGGTTGTTAGATAGTTCCTGAGTGACCAGCGAACTTCCCTTCCAAAAATAAAAAATTACACAAATCACGTCAGAATGTACAGATAGCGTTTGTGACCACTTTACTCTAATGGTATTAGGTCAGATTACTAACTACTGCACACAATTACGTGTGGTCCAATCGTTCAGTACACAAGCACTACTTGTCATGTACTGAAAGATCAATGGAATCGATGTTTCCGGCCGCGATTCCTTCAGCAAGAGCTTATGGCCTATATGGGTTCTGCACCAACACCCCAGGCGTTGTGCCACTGGACTTTTATAGCGGACCTCTTAGTACCTTACGACCTCCTGGTCTTGTTACCTTCTGTTAATGACCTCCCGGTCTGTTACCTTATGGTCCGCTATACTCTAATGCTCAAATATTATTTAACCAGGGATGCCTCCCTAGCCACCGTATATGTCACTTACACGTGTGTCCCTTGACGAGTACCCGACTTTCCTTTTGGTTCCACCTTAAAGTTATATAAACTTTTGTATACAAAACCACACTCACTCAACACATGTACACTTTTGTTTCTATATCTATTTCTGCGCAGAAATTGTCTTCAGTCCAACAGTGTTACTAATTAGGAGCAGGATCTGTTAAGCTAAATTTCAGATTTTCCAAAAATAGATTTGCGTTATTTACCGCTGTGCGTTACTTATCGCCTTTGCGCTAATTATCGCTTTGCGCTAATTCAACTTTTCGTGACTTGAGCTACGTTGCGTAACCAGACGCTACGTTGCGTAATGTACGCTGCGTGCGTCTGCCGTTTGGATTGCGTACGCAAGTCTTTTGTTAGGGACACGTGTACGCAAAACAAAGATCCACCGTAACACAATTTCTACCTTTATCAATGTAGGTGATCCCTGATCATCTACCGCACACCACACTGACTGTCTTATCTCCCAGACAAGCCGTGTGTTGGTCTATACTTTAACTATTACCTCTACTATGAAATAACAGCAAATCTCTTTTTGCACTTTCTAATCAACTATAAAACTTGGCAAACAGGAATAGTGATATACGAAATTTGAAAAAGAAATGCAGATAAATGTATGCGTGCGTGTATACGCAAGACAGAAGAGAAATAAAACAGTTTTAAAAGACACAAGCGTTTTGTTCTTACTTCCGGTTCCCGGATTCCTTCAGCACTCTTTATCTAAGCGAAGCAGACGCTTATCCCGTCAGCACTGCGAGACAACCTCCCACCCTTTGCTGGGGGGATAATGTCTGCTGATCTACCTAGTGCAGATATGAGAAGGATAGGACGAGTCCCCAATTGACAATGCTAAATTCCCTTGTCGTATAAACAACCCTTTATGAAGCTAAGAACACTGTACGCTGTTTACTTAAGAAGTACCGTAATGGTACGCTAGTTGCGTAACGATCGCTCAGCCGTAGGCGAGACGCTCAAGCGTCACGTTCGCTCACGGCCCAGCGATCACAGGACACGTTATTGGCTATGACTAGAGTAATGATTCGCTATGGCGTAGCGGACGCTCGAGACCACGAGGAGATCACCAGCGGCGCAGACGCTCACAACGCTATACCTTTATGTCTAAACCTTATACCAATGAAATACACGGAATACCTTAATGTGAATACAGGGTGTAAGTGCAACCTTGTGTAACCTGACTAACTACAAAGCTGCTTGAGCGTCACCGACGCTCAAGTGAACACTTAACACTATAGGAAATACACAGATACTGGTTTAGGGTCCAAAGCCTATTAACTGTATTATATCTAGTATACTTGTAAAAAGGGGATAACAGTACAAATGATACACTACAATATAACAAAGACTTCCTAACCAAAATACAATACTATCTAATACAATACAATACTAGTCTAGGGGAGATACGAGAGAAAGAGAAGGGAAAGAGAGAGAGAGAGACGGAGAGAGATGAGAGAAATTGGCTCACAGAAAGACAATGATAACGGAGAGAAACTTACGCACAAGGGTAAACGATCGCATGCGCCTGGACATCCAGCACCCGATTTTCAGCAATGAGAACCGTTGAAGAGTGAGAGCTGGATGTGGTCGGCCTGCCTATTTATGCCCCACACACAATGCAATCTCATAGTCCCTACAATCCCATTGTCCATTGGATGAAGGAATTCGACCCTGTATCACAACAAAAGGTCATAGGTTGATTCATACAGGTGGGCTGTGACGATTTCAAACAGCTCAGGTGGGTGGGGAACTAGGTTTCCCGCCGCATACTTGAGTATGAGTAAATAGTAGAAATGGACATAAACTTCTTATGTCCATAACTATTCGCACGAGCGATTAATACGCTCCAAACCAACACCGGAATATTGCTAATTAAATACTCTTCCGATGGGTACCAAACACTGCTGTATGATTCCTGTTAGACCCTTAGTACGATACAAAGAGGGATTCCTTAGCTCAGGGACCTTCTATATTAACCAAACTTTCAGAAACTATCAAAGGGATCATGATCTATAAACTACATTAATTGTGAAAATATGTAACGAATGAGTCGCACGCTACGACTACATAAACTCTACCGTAAATACGCATACCGCGCCCGCGAGTGCACGCTATTGCGGGTATGCGCCTTCACGGGAGAGCGTACGCATGCGCAGCACGGACCAGTGTGCGGTGCAAATATGGCAACGTGCATAGAGACATTTTTCTGACTTTGACACGCTTCTTCCCCACAGCAACTGCCGGTGTCCTGGGTGAGTAAAGCGCTTCTTCCCCACAGCAACAGCCGGTGTCCTGGGTGAGTAAAGCGCTTCTTCCTCACAGCAACAGCCGGTGTCCTGGGTGAGCAAAGCGCTTCTTCCCCACAGCAACAGCCGGTGTCCTGGGTGAGTAAAGCGCTTCTTCCTCACAGCAACAGCCGGTGTCCTGGGTGAGCAAAGCGCTTCTTCCTCACAGCAACAGCCGGTGTCCTGGGTGAGCAAAGCGCTTCTTCCTCACAGCAACAGCCGGTGTCCTGGGTGAGCAAAGCGCTTCTTCCCAACAGCAACAGCCGGTGTCCTGGGTGAGTAAAGCGCTTCTTCCCCACAGCAACAGCCGGTGTCCTGGGTGAGTAAAGCGCTTCTTCCCCACAGCAACAGCCGGTGTCCTGGGTGAGCAAAGCGCTTCTTCCTCACAGCAACTGCCGGTGTCCTGGGCAGTGGTGCAAGTAGAAAAAATGTCTTACCGACGCACGCGCCAAATAATGGGTGTGGCCAAATGCCATATAGGGCGTTGCCAATGAAAATGTGGGCGTGATACACATATGGGGGAGGGGCAGATACACATATGACCCCCACAGTGCCAGATACACGTTGCCCCACAGTGCCAGATATACATTGCCCCACAGTGCCAGATATACATTGCCCCACAGTGCCAGATATACATTGCCCCACAGTGCCAGATATACATTGCCCCACAGTGCCAGATATACATTGCCCCACAGTGCCAGATATACATTGCTCCACAGTGCCAGATATACATTGCTCCATAGTGCCAGATACACATATGACCCCCACAGTGCCAGATACACGTTGCCCCACAGTGCCAGATATACATTGCCCCACAGTGCCAGATATACATTGCTCCACAGTGCCAGATATACATTGCTCCATAGTGCCAGATACACATATGACCCCCACAGTGCCAGATACACAAGTGCCCCACAGTGCCAGATACACAAATGCCCCACAGTGCCAGATACACATTGCCCACAACAGTGCCCGATATACATTGCCCACAACAGTGCCCGATATACATTGCCCCCACAATGTCAGATATACATTGCCCCCCACAGTGCCAGATATACATTGCCCCCCACAGTGCCAGATATACATTGCCCCCCACAGTGCCAGATATACATTGCCCCCCACAGTGCCAGATATACATTGCCCACAACAGTGCCAGATATACATTGCCCACAACAGTGCCAGATATACATTGCCCCCCACAGTGCCAGATATACATTGCCCCCCACAGTGCCAGATATACATTGCCCCCCACAGTGCCAGATATACATTGCCCCCCACAGTGCCAGATATACATTGCCCCCCACAGTGCCAGATATACATTGCCCCCCACAGTGCCAGATATACATAGCCCCCCCACAGTGCCAGATATACATAGCCCCCCCCCACAGTGCCAGATATACATAGCCCCCCCCCCACAGTGCCAGATATACATAGCCCCCCCCCCCCCCCCCACAGTGCCAGGTATACATTGCCCCCCCCCCCCCACAGTGCCAGGTATACATTGCCCCCCACAGTGCCAGATATACATAGCCCCCCCACAGTGCCAGATATACATAGCCCCCCCACAGTGCCAGATATACATAGCCCCCCCCCCCCCCCACAGTGCCAGGTATACATAGCCCCCCCCCCCCCCACAGTGCCAGGTATACATTGCCCCCCCCCCCCACAGTGCCAGGTATACATTGCCCCCCACAGTGCCAGGTATACATTGCCCCCCACAGTGCCAGGTATACATTGCCCCCACAGTGCCAGGTATACATTGCCCCCACAGTGCCAGGTATACATTGCCCCCTACAGTGCCAGATATACATTGTCCCCCACAGTGCCAGATATTCATTGCCCCCCACAGTGCCAGGTATATATTGCCCCCACAGTGCCAGATATACATTGCCCCCCACAGTGCCAGGTATACATTGCCCCCCACAGTGCCAGGTATACATTGCCCCCACAGTGCCAGGTATACATTGCCCCCTACAGTGCCAGATATACATTGCCCCCCACAGTGCCAGATATTCATTGCCCCCCACAGTGCCAGATATTCATTGCCCCCACAGTGCCAGGTATACATTGCCCCCCACAGTGCCAGGTATACATTGCCCCCCACAGTGCCAGATATACATTGCCCCCCACAGTGCCAGATATACATTGCCCCCCACAGTGCCAGATATTCATTGCCCCCCACAGTGCCAGGTATATATTGCCCCCACAGTGCCAGATATACATTCCCCCCCACAGTGCCAGATATACATTGCCCCCCACAGTGCCAGGTATACATAGCCCCCCACAGTGCCAGGTATACATTGCCCCCCACAGTGCCAGATATACATAGCCCCCCCACAGTGTTGCCCCCCACAGTGCCAGGTATACATTGCCCCCCACAGTGCCAGGTATACATTGCCCCCCACAGTGCCAGGTATACATTGCCCCCACAGTGCCAGGTATACATTGCCCCCTACAGTGCCAGATATACATTGCCCCCCACAGTGCCAGATATACATTGCCCCCCACAGTGCCAGATATTCATTGCCCCCCACAGTGCCAGGTATATATTGCCCCCACAGTGCCAGATATACATTGCCCCCCACAGTGCCAGATATACATTGCCCCCCACAGTGCCAGATATACATGTGGTGCCCCACTGCCGTGAAGATGATAATTGTGCACCACGGTAGTAAATATAGTGGTATTGTTGTCACCCACTGGGCAGTGAATTTATTGTATCTAAATTTATTGTATTTATTGTATTGAATTTATTGTATCTAAAAATCTGTGCTGCATGAACAATAGTCTGGGGGGACCCGCACATGGGGGATATGGAGAGAGACTGGCCCTGCACAAGAATAAAACTGTTGGGTCCCGGCGGAAGGATACGGGGACTCGGGGAAAGGAGGTGAAGGGGAGTAAGGACTGGTCGGTTGGCAGTTGAGCAACGGAAGAGAGAGGGTCTGAGCTAATGAAGCAGGGGAAGCGCTGTAAGACTACGGAGCTTGAGGACAGGGTTTGGTCTCCCTTCACGATCAGCGACTCTCACCCGGTGTTTGGCACCCAGCAGCAGTAGCGATGTGAGCTCTCCCTCGGCAGCAGTGAGCGGAAAATTCACGCCGGCGGGACCCGGGACGCAAGCCTCCAGCGGCGGTGGTGAGGAGCTGAGCTGAGGCGGCTGGCAGTGACGCAGAGATCCGGAGGGAGAGGAGAGGAGCGGCCTGTTGGTGAGTGACGGCCAGGGAGGCGGAGCCATCTATAATAAAAAGAAACAGAGTCAGCCACAGCTGAGAGTATAGGAAAGGTACCTTAACTTTATTAATCCTACAACTCCACGCAGGCACACCACACAGAGAGTCAAGCTACCTGCAAATAGCAATAAGTGCACTTATTAAACAGACTGAAAAGTAGTAAAAGACACACTGCAGTGTAATTCAGCATTGATTCAACACGTTCATATAGTAGTCCGGAGGCAGCAATCGACACAACTAGTAAGCGTCGATAGGAGAGAAGATTGTATCGCAGTTAAGAGCTATCACATTTCCGTCAGGAATCAAGCCTCTGCTACCCTACTATGCTAACAACAAAGAGAGGGAGTCAGTGTAATGCGTCCTAAAGTCAGGAGAATGAACTGAATCCGTCAAGTTACATAGATGTGCATGTCCACCCAGTGAGAGAGGAATACCAGTGACTTGGTAATGGAGTGACTAATAAATACCTTCATTAAGGCACTCACAGTCAATTAGAGTAACAGGGCGTTTTACAGATCTCAACAGTAAATTCTGAACGAGAGACTATAGCTTGGACGGGAATTAATTGTGATAGATCCACTGAGGGACGTCACCCATATTAGAGTGGTAACTGTATTCGTCCATCGTTAAGGACAAGTTCAATTAACATGATAAAAGTAGTACCCAATTGAACTGCATTGTGAAGTCAGACTTGGGGAGTACCGGGGACGTGATACATGTACTAATCTTACAAAGTTGTAGTATGTACAGTATTTGCTGGCGTATAAGACTACTTTTTTGCCCCGAAAAACATGCCTCTAAGTGGGGGGGTCGTCTTATACGCCGGGTGCACTTCAGTTGGGATAGACATAGCTGCCATAGTGGCCTTCCGATACTCGCCCGGTGCCCATAGTGGCCTCCCGATGCCCGCCCACCTCATTCTACTCACCATCCAGTATCGCGCGATATCCAGTACGGCCGCGGCGGGTCACTAGTGCCAATTACAGGGAGATGCAGGGACTGGCCGGAGGCGCTGCAGTCGCGTTGTGGCCGTACAATGGTGACAATGACAGGTACTGTAATGGCACTAATACTAATACTAATGGCACTCATGTGAAACCGGTAACACTAAATGCACACAGGGGTATACTTTTATACATTTTACAACTTTCTCCTCGCCCCCTCCCCCCTTCTTATGCATACCTTGATAAATACTCCCTATCCAAATCTCTTATCAGGTCATAATATACAGTATGTCACAAATCTGATGTTCTTTTACGTTTTATTTGGTGTGTGGAAGGGGGTAGTCTTATACGGCGAGTATATAACAAACTCTATATTTTGAGTGGAAATGTTGGGGGTCGTCTTATACGCCCAGTCGTCTTATACGCCGGCAAATACGGTACATTTAACCAGCAATACTGGTCTGTTAGAGTTTTACCAAATGTTTTATGCTTGTATTCACTTATAACCGGCATGTTATTAGAGAAAGTTGGGTATCCATTTATTTACAGGCGGAATTGACAGCACGGAGTAGTGTAATAAACACGGTTACTAACTGTAAAGTTAATTATTCTGTTGACAATGAAACCGTATTGTGATGGTTTATCGAATTAATACTTATTTAACTTACCAGGAATTTCTTAAGCACCATTGCTATATCAATAAATTGAAATTAATTCTAAGCAACTAAAGGCAACGGTTATTTCTTAGGAGTTGTCCGACACACCTCTCAGCAAAGTTCTATACTGCTAAAGGTCCAGGCGGCAGGAATAAAAAGGTAACTCAACCAATCATCATATCCGTCCAAACCCGATACTTACCTGGTTTGTCACATACATAGCCCCCCACAGTGCCAGGTATACATTGCCCCCCACAGTGCCAGGTATACATTGCTCCCCACAGTGCCAGGTATATATTGCCCCCACAGTGCCAGATATACATAGCCCCCCACAGTGCCAGATATACATAGCCCCCCACAGTGCCAGATATACATTGCCCCCCACAGTGCCAGGTATACATTGCCCCCACAGTGCCAGGTATACATTGCCCCCCACAGTGCCAGGTATTCATGAAGCAGCAGCCCCCCCCCCCCTTCCCCTGCTCACCGCTGCTACTGTCTTGTGTGAGGGGAGGAGAGCGCAGCCTGCGCCTCTCCTTCCCCTCAGTCTCCGGCGGGTGAGTTCAATTCAGTGCCGATCCGTGAGCCAATCAAAGCTCCGCGAGCTCTGATTGGCTCACGGGCGGCGCTGATTTGAAAGAAGACATTGAGGCGCAGGCTGCGCTCTCCTCCCCTCACATCAGCGGTATCGAGCGGCGGCCCGTCGGTGTGGGTACGGTGTACCCACGGCGAAATTCTTAAGGGTACGCCGTACCCACCCGTACCCGCATACTTGCACCGCTGGTCCTGGGTGAGTAAAGCACTTCTTCCTCACAGCAACAGCCGGTGCCTTGGGTAAGTAAAGCGCTTCTTCCCCACAGCAACAGCCGGTGTCCTGGGTGAGTAAAGCGTTTCTCTCCACAGCAACAGCCAGTGTCCTGGGTGAGTAAAGTACTTCTTCCTCACAGCAATAGCCGGTGTCCTGGGTGAGTAAAGCGTTTCTCTCCACAGCAACAGCCAGTGTCCTGGGTGAGTAAAGTACTTCTTCCTCACAGCAACAGCCAGTGTCCTGGGTGAGTAAAGTGCTTCTTCCTCACAGCAACAGCCGGTGTCCTTGGTGAGTAAAGCGCTTCTTCCCCACAGCAACATCCGGTGTCCTGGGTGAGTAAAGCGTTTCTTCCCCACAGCAACAGCCGGTTTCCTTGGTGAGTAAAGTGCTTCTTCCTCACAGCAACAGCCGGTGTCCTTGGTGAGTAAAGCGCTTCTTCCCCACAGCAACAGCCGGTGTCCTTGGTGAGTAAAGCGCTTCTTCCCCACAGCAACAGCCGTGTCCTTGGTGAGTAAAGTGCTTCTTCCTCACAGCAACAGCCGGTGTCCTTGGTGAGTAAAGCGCTTCTTCCTCACAGCAACAGCCGGTGTCCTTGGGGAGTAAAGCACTTCTTCCTCACAGCAACAGCCGGTGTCCTGGGTGAGTAAAGCACTTCTTCCCCACAGCAACAGCCGGTATCCTGGGTGAGTAAAGCGCTTCTTCCCCACAGCAACAGCCGGTGTCCTTGGTGAGTAAAGCGCTTCTTCCCCACAGCAACAGCCGTTGTCCTGGGTGAGTAAAGAGCTACTTCCCCACAGCAACTGCCGGTGTCCTGGGTAAGTAAAGCGCTTCTTCCTCACAGCAACTGCCGGTGTCCTGGGTGAGTAAAGCGCTTCTTCCCCACAGCAACAGCCGTTGTCCTGGGTGAGTAAAGAGCTACTTCCCCACAGCAACTGCCGGTGTCCTGGGTAAGTAAAGCGCTTCTTCCTCACAGCAACTGCCGGTGTCCTGGGTAAGTAAAGCGCTTCTTCCCCACAACAACAGCCGGTGTCCTGGGTGAGTAAAGCGCTTCTTCCTCACAGCAGCAGCCGGTGTCCTGGGTGAGCAAAGAGCTTCTTCCCCACAGCAACAGCCGGTGTCCTGGGTGAGTAAAGCGCTTCTTCCCCACAGCAACAGCCGGTGTCCTGGGTGAGTAAAGCACTTCTTCCCCACAGCAACAGCCGGTGTCCTGGGTGAGTAAAGAGCTTCTTCCTCACAGCAACAGCCGGTGTCCTGGGTAAGTAAAGCGCTTCTTCCCCACAGCAACAGCCGGTGTCCTGGGTGAGTAAAGCACTTCTTCCCCACAGCAACAGCCGGTGTCCTGGGTGAGTAAAGCGCTTCTTCCTCACAGCAACAGCCGGTGTCCTGGGTAAGTACAGCGCTTCTTCCTCACAGCAACAGTCTGTTTCCTTGGTGAATAAAGCGCTTCTTCCTCACAGCAACAGCCGGAGTCCTGGGTAAGTAAAGCGCTTCTTCCCCACAACAACAGCCGGTGTCTTGGGTGAGTAAAGCGCTTCTTCCCCCAACAACAGCCGGTGTCCTGGGTGAGTAAAGAGCTTCTTTCCCACAGCAACAGCCGGTGTCCTGGGTGAGTAAAGAGCTTCTTCCCCACAGCAACTGCCAGTGTCCAGGGTAAGTAAAGAGCTTCTTCCCCACAGCAACTGCCAGTGTCCTGGGTGAGTAAATACTCTCACATGCAAATGACAGTGAATGACCGCTAAAATGCAGGACACAGATGACGTTTGTACTTCCCTCATAAAGCTGAGAGATGAAAGGAGGCACCGGGATAATCTTCAGTCTATCCGTGGACGCTGGCTTTTCTTTATCCATATCATCATTATTAAACATTCTGTCTGCTCTCAACTCGCCCCTCAATGACACCTGCGCTCTGCCAAGGCACTGACATAGTCCAGACCACATGTTCAAAGAGCTTGAATGGATTACATCTGGCAACCAATCAGACACCATGTCGAAAAGCACCTTGAATGTGACTGGGTGAAAAGTCTGGAAGTGCGGTAAAAGATAGTAGCACCGACTGCGAGTACGTGATGCGTGTTCACAAACGCAATACATATATAGATACACAGTATAACTATATACACACCCATAAAGAATAGATCACTATATATAATAGGATTTTAATACCTACCGGTAAATCCTTTTCTCCTAGTCCATAGAGGATGCTGGGGATGCTTCAAGAACCATGGGGTATAGACGGGATCCGCAGGAGACATGGGCACTTTAAGACTTTGAATGGGTGTGAACTGGCTCCTCCCTCTATGCCCCTCCTCCAGACTCCAGTTATAGGAACTGTGCCCAGGGAGACGGACCTTTAGAGGAAAAGGATTTATTGTTAAACTAAGGGTGAGATACATACCAGCTCACACCAAACACGCCGTACAACCTGGCATTAAACAGAATTCCAGTCAACGGCATGAACAAAATCAGCAACAGGCTGACTATAACCAAAACACAACCCTTGTGTAACACAAGCAATAACTATTAAACAAGTACTGCAGATAGAGTCCGCACTGGGACGGGCGCCCAGCATCCTCTACGGACTAAGAGAAAAGGATTTACCGGTAGGTATTAATATCCTATTTTCTCATACGTCCTAGAGGATGCTGGGGGGATGCTTCAAGAACCATGGAGTTTATACCAAAGCTCCAGAACGGGGGCGGGAGAGTGTGGATGACTCTGCAGCACTGATTGACCAAACATGAGGTCCTCCTCAGCCAGGGTATCAAACTTGTAGAACTTCGCAAAAAAGTGTTTGAACCTGACCAAGTAGCCGCTCGGCAAAGCTGTAACGCCGAGACCCCTCGGGCAGCCGCCCAAGATGAGCCCACCTTTCTCGTAGAATGGGCCTTCACCGATTTCGGTAACGGCAATCCCGCCGTAAAATGAGCCTGCTGAATCGTATAACAGATCCAGCGTGCAATAGTCTGCTTGGAAGCAGGAGCCCCAATCTTGTTGGGAGCATACAGGACAAACAGAGCCTCCGTTTTCCTAATCTGAGCCGTTCTGTCGACATGGATTTTCAAAGCTCTGACCGCATCGAGAGACTTCGATTCCGCCAAGGCTTCAGTAGCCACTGGCACCACAATAGGTTGGTTCATGTGAAATGATGAAACCACCTTTGGTAGAAATTGCTGACGAGTTCTCAACTCCGCTCTTTCTACATGGAAGATCAAATAGGGGCTCTTGTGAGACAAAGCCGCTAATTCAGACACCAGCCTTGCGGATGCCAAGGCCAACAGCATGATCACTTTCCAAGTGACGAATTTGAGCTCAAACTTATGCAAAGGTTCAAACCAATGAGATTGCAGGAACCGCAATACCACGTTAAGATCCCACGGTGCCACTGGGAGCACAAAGGGAGGTTGAATGCGCAGCACTCCTTTCACGAAGGTCTGAACTTCTGGAAGGGAGGCCAATTCTTTCTGAAAAAATATTGATAAGGCCGAAATTTGTGCTTTAATGGAGCCTAACTTTAGGCCCGCATTCACACCTGCATGCAAAAAATGGAGAAAACGCCCCAGCTGAAATTCTTCCGTAGGAGCCTTCTTGGATTCACACCAAGACACATACTTTCTCCAAATACGGTGGTAATGTTTTGCAGTTACTTCTTTTCTAGCCTGAAGAAGTGTGGGAATGACTTCACTGGGAATACCCTTTCGGGCTAGGATTTGGCGTTCAACCGCCATGCCGTCAAATGCAGCCACGGAAAGTCTTGATACACGCACGGTCCTTGCTGTAACAGGTCCTCTCGTAGAGGAAGAGGCCAGGGATCTCCTATGAGTAATTCCTGAAGATCCGGATACCAGGCCCTCCTTGGCCAGTCTGGAACAATGAGTATCGCCTGAACCCTTGTTCTTCTTATAATCTTTATCACCTTTGGAATGAGAGGAAGTGGAGGGAACACATAGACCGACTGAAACACCCACAGTGTCACTAGGGCGTCCACCGCTATTGCTTGAGGGTCCCTTGACCTGGAACAATATCTCTGCAGTTTCTTGTTGAGGCGAGATACCATCATGTCTATTTGAGGAATTCCCCAACGACTTGTCACTTCTGCAAACACCTCTTGATTAAGACCCCACTCTCCTGGATGGAGATCGTGTCTGCTGAGGAAGTCTGCTTCCCAGTTGTCCACGCCCGGAATGAAGACTGCTGACAGAGCGCTTGCATGTCTTTCCGCTCAGCGAAGAACTTTTGTGGCCTCCACCATTGCCGCTCTGCTCTTTGTTCCGCCCTGGCAGTTTTTAGCCCTCATTCCGAGTTGTTCGCTCGCTAGCTGCTTTTAGCAGCTTTGCACACGCTAAGCCGCCGCCCTCTGGGAGTGTATCTTAGCTTAGCAGAATTGCAAACGAAAGATTAGCAGAATTGCGAATAGAAATTTCTTAGCAGTTTCTGAGTAGCTCGAGACTTACTCCTACACTGCGATCAGTTCAGTCAGTTTCGTTCCTGGTTTGACGTCACAAACACACCCAGCGTTCGCCCAAACACTCCCCCGTTTCTTCAGACGCTCCCGCGTTTTTCCCAGAAACGCCAGCGTTTTTCCGTACACTCACATAAAACGGCTAGTTTCCGCCCAGAAACACCCACTTCCTGTCTATCACACTACGATCACCAGAACGATGAAAAATCTTCGTTAGGCGGTGAGTAAAATACCAAACTTTTGTGCTAATTTACTTGGCGCAGGCGCACTGCGAACATTGCGCATGGCAGTTTGCGACTAATCGCTCCGTAGCGAAAAAATCTAACGAGCGAGCAACTCGGAATCACCCCCTATGTACGGAGACTTGCATCCGTGGTCACCAGGATCCAATCCTGGATCCCGAACCTGCGTCCCTCTAGAAGGTGAGAACTGTGCAGCCACCACAGGAGGAAGATTCTGGTCCTGGAAGACAGGATTATTTTCCGGTGCATGTCCAGGTGAGACCCGGACCACTTATCCAACAGGTCCCACTGAAACACACTGGCATGGAACCTGCCATACTGAATGGCCTCGAAGGCCGCCACCATCTTCCCCAGCAACCGAGTGCATTGATGAATCGACACTCTTGCCGGTGTCAGAATCTGTTTGACCATGTTCTGGATTTCCAGAGCCTTTTCCACTGGAAGAAAGACTCTCTGTAATTCTGTATCCAGAATCATATCCAAGAACGACAGCCGTGTTGTCGGAACCAACTGTGATTTTGGCAAGTTTAGGAGCCAACCATGTTGTTGTAGAATCGTCAGGGAGAGCATAACGTTCTTCAGTAATTGTTCCTTGGATCTCGCCTTTATCAGGGGATCGTCCAAGTACAGGATAATTGTGATTCCCTGCTTGCGCAGGAGAACCATCATTTCTGCCATTACTTTGGTGAAAACCCTCGGAGCCGTGGACAGACCAAACGGCAACGACTGAAATTGGTAATGACAATCCTGAACAGCAAACCTCAGGTAAGCCTGATGTGGAGGATATATGGGGACGTGTAAGTAGGCATCCTTTATGTCGACCGACACCATAAAATCCCCCTCCTCCAGACTGGAGATCACTGCTCGGAGAGACTCCATCTTGAATTTGAATTTTTTTAGATAGAAATTGAGGGATTTTAGGTTCAGAATTGGTCTGACCGAGCCATCCGGCTTCGGGACCACGAACAGGCTCGAATAAAAGCCTTCTCCCTGTTGTGACGGGGGTACTGTGACAATGACATGATTTTGACACAGCTTTAGTATTGCAGCGCATACTACCTCCCTTTCTGGAAGAGAAGCTGGCAAGGCCGATTTGAAAAATCGGTGAGGTGACGTGTCCTGAAACTCCAATTTGTACCCTTGGGCTACTATTTCTAATACCCAAGGATCCAGGGCCGAACGAACCCAGAAATGACTGAAGAGTCGGAGACGTGCCCCCACCGGTGCGGACTCCCGCTGAGGAGCCCCAGCGTCATGCGTGGATTCAGTAGAAGCCGGGGAGGACTTCTGCTCCTGGGAACCTGCCACAGCCGGTGACCTTTTTCCCCATCCTCTTCCTCTAGTAGCAAGGAAGGAAGACACTCGTCCATTTTTGTATTTATTGGGCAGAAAGGACTGCATCTGATAGTGGTGCGTTTTCTTTTGTTGTGCAGGAACATAAGGTAAAAATGATGACTTACCCGCGGTAGCCGTAGATACCAGGTCAGCGAGGCCGTCACCAAACAAGACACCACCTTTATACGGTAGAGACTCCAAAGTCTTCTTAGAGTCAGCATCAGCATTCCATTGATGAATCCACAATGCTCTCCTAGCTGAGACTGCCATAGCATTGGCTCTTGATCCCAAAAGGCCAATGTCCCTCGCAGCTTCCTTTAGGTAGACTGCAGCGTCCCTGATATGACCCAGCATCAAAAGAACGCTATCCCTATCCAGAGTATCAAACTCAGATGACAAGTTATCTGCCCACTTCTCAATAGCGCTACTCACCCATGCCGATGCAACGGCAGGTCTGAGCAGCGTACCCGTAGTGACATAAATGGATTTCAATGTATTTTCCTGCTTACGATCCGCAGGATCCTTCAGGGCTGCCGTGTCAGGAGACGGAAGCGCCACCTTTTTGGACAGACGCGAAAGAGTTTGTCCACAGTGGGGGTTGACTCTCACCTTTCCCTGTCCCCAGAGGGGAACGGATATGCCACCGCAATTCTCTTGGGAAGCTGTAACTTCTTGTCAGGATTTTCCCAAGCCTTTTCAAAAAGCGCGTTCAGTTCATGAGAGGGAGGAAACGTTACCTCAGGTTTCTTTCCTTTATACATACAGACCCTTGTATCAGGAACAGCAGGGTCTTCCGAGATATGTAACACGTCTTTTACCGCCACAATCATGTACTGAATGCTCTTAGCCACTTTAGGATTCAACCTGGCATCACTATAGTCGACACTGGAGTCAGAGTCCGTGTCGGTATCTGTATCCGCTATCTGGGTACCCCGAGAGGGTCTGTACTTGTGCTAATGCATCCTCCATGCCTGGTTCTGAGACTCTGATTTATCTAATCTCTTATTCAATAGAGCCACATTTGCATTCAAACCACTCAACACATTTACCCAATCAGCAGTCGGCGGTGCCGACAGGGTCACTCACACAGTCTTTTCTGTCCCCACTCCTCCTGGGAAGAGCACTCAGCCTCAGACATGTCGACACTCGCGTACCGACACCCACAACCACACTGGGGCTATAGGGGACAGACCCACAGCAAAGCCTGTTAGAGAAACACAGAGGGAGTTCTGCCAGCTCACAACCCAGCGCCTATCCCGGTTCTGAAACGTTTAATATAATGCCTCAGACCTGTTAGCGCTTTTAATATTAATAAAACAGCACCAAATTACTGTGCCCCCCCCCCCCCCCCCCCCCATTTTGCACCCTGTTACTTGTACAGCAGTGTAGGAGGTCAGGACCAGCGTCTCTGCAGCTCTGTGAAGAGAAAATGGCGCTGATTAGAGCTGTGAGGGCTAAGCCACGCCCCCTCAATGGCGTGCTTCAGTCCCGCTATTTTTCACATATGTATACTGGCGGGGGTCTGGTTTTAGTGCCCAGGCACTGTATACTTCTTTTGCCAGTCCATTTAGTGAGGTTTTATGCTGCCCAGGGCGCCCCCCCCTGCGCCCTGCACCCTGTAGTGCCGCTGTGTGTGTGTGAGCATGGCGCGCAGCGCGGCCGCTACGCGGTACCTCAAAGCCGTCACTGAAGTCTTCTGATCTTCTTCTACTCACCCATCTTCTGACTTCTGGCTCTGCAAGGGGGGTGACTGCGCGGCTCCGGGAACGAGCATCTAGGCGCACCAAGTGATCAGACCCTCTGGAGCTAATGGTGTCCAGTAGCCTAAGAAGCAGAGCCCTGAAACTCACAGAAGTAGGTCTGACTTCTCTCCCCTCAGTCCCACGAAGCAGGGAGCCTGTTGCCAGCAGTTCTCCCTGAAAATAAAAAAACCTAAGATAAAGTCTTTCTCTTTTTCTGAGAAACTCTGGAGAGATCCCCAGAGTGCATCCAGTCTCACTGGGCACAGATTCTAAACTGGAGTCTGGAGGAGGGGCATAGAAGGAGGAGCCAGTTCACACCCATTCAAAGTCTTAAAGTGCCCATGTCTCCCGAGGATCCCGTCTATACCCCATGGTTCTTAAAGCGTCCCCAGCATCCTCTACGGACTAGGAGAAAAGGATTTACCGGTAGGTATTAAAATCCTTTATATATATATATATATATATATATATACACTGCTCAAAAAAATAAAGGGAACACTAAAATAACACATTCTAGATCTGAATGAATGAAATATTCTTATTAAATACTTTGTTCTTTACATAGTTGAATGTTCTGACAACAAAATCACACAAAAATTATCAATGGAAATCAAATTTATTAACCCATGGAGGTCTGGATTTGGAGTCACCCTCAAAATTAAAGTGGAAAAACACACTACAGGCTGATCCAACTTTGATGTAATGTCCTTAAAACAAGTCAAAATGAGGCTCAGTAGTGTGTGTGGCCTCCACGTGCCTGTATGACCTCTCTACAATGCCTGGGCATGCTCCTGATGAGGTGGTGGATGGTCTCCTGAGGGATCTCCTCCCAGACCTGGACTAAAGCATCCGCCAACTCCTGGACAGTCTGTGGTGCAACGTGGCGTTGGTGGATGGAGCGAGACATGATGTCCCAGATGTGCTCAATTGGATTCAGGTCTGGGGAACGGGAGGGCCAGTCCATAACATCAATGCCTTCGTCTTGCAGGAACTGCTGACACACTCCAGCCACATGAGGTCTAGCATTGTCTTGCATTAGGAGGAACCCAGGGCCAACCGCACCAGCATATGGTCTCACAAGTGGTCTGAGGATCTCATCTCGGTACCTAATGGCAGTCAGGCTACCTCTGGCAAGCACATGAAGGGCTGTGCGGCCCCCCAAAGAAATGCCACCCCACACCATTACTGACCCACTGCCAAATCGGTCATGCTGGAGGATGTTGCAGGCAGCAGAACGTTCTCCTTGGCGTCTCCAGACTATGTCACGTCTGTCACACGTGCTCAGTGAGAACCTGCTTTCATCTGTGAAGAGCACAGGGCGCCAGTGGTGAATTTGCCAATCTTGAGTTCTCTGGCAAATGCCAAACGTCCTGCACGGTGTTGGGTTGTAAGCACAACCACCACCTGTGGACGTTGGGCCTTCATACCACCCTCATGGAGTCTGTTTCTGATTGTTTGAGTAGACACATGCACATTTGTGGCTTGCTGGAGGTCATTTTGCAGGGCTCTGGCAGTGTTCCTCCTTGCACAAAGGCGGAGGTAGCGGTCCTGCTGCTGGGTTGTTGGCCTCCTCCACGTCTCCTGATGTACTGGCCTGTCTCCTGGTAGCGCCTCCATGCTCTGGACACTACGCTGACAGACACAGCAAACCTTCTTGCCACAGCTTGCATTGATGTGCCATCCTGGATGAGCTGCACTACCTGAGCCATTTGTGTGGGTTGTAGACTCCGTCTCATGCTACCACTAGAGTGAAAGCACCGCCAGCTTTCAAAAGTGACCAGAACATCAGCCAGAAAGCATAGGAGCTGAGAAGTGGTCTGTGGTCACCACCTGCAGAACAACTCCTTTATTGGGGGGTGTCTTGCTAATTGCCTATAATTTCCACCTGTTGTCTATTCCATTTGCACAACAGCATGTGAAATTGATTGTCAGTCAGTGTTGCTTCCTAAGTGGACAGTTTGATATCACAGAAGTGTGATTGACTTGGAGTTACATTGTGTTGTGTAAGTGTTCCCTTTATTTCTCTGACGTCCTAAGTGGATGCTGGGGACTCCGTAAGGACCATGGGGAATAGCGGCTCCGCAGGAGACAGGGCACAAAAGTAAAAGCTTTAGGATCAGGTGGTGTGCACTGGCTCCTCCCCCTATGACCCTCCTCCAAGCCTCAGTTAGGTTTTTGTGCCCGGCCGAGAAGGGTGCAATCTAGGTGGCTCTCCTAAAGAGCTGCTTAGAGTAAAAGTTTTGTTAGGTTTTTTATTTTCAGTGAGTCCTGCTGGCAACAGGCTCACTGCAACGAGGGACTTAGGGGAGAAGAAGTGAACTCACCTGCGTGCAGGATGGATTGGCTTCTTAGGCTACTGGACACTAGCTCCAGAGGGACGATCACAGGTACAGCCTGGATGGGTCACCGGAGCCGCGCCGCCGACCCCCTTGCAGATGCTGAAGAGAGAAGAGGTCCAGAAATCGGCGGCTGAAGACTTCCCAGTCTTCTTAAGGTAGCGCACAGCACGGCAGCTGTGCGCCATTGCTCTCAGCACACTTCACACCAACGGTCACTGAGGGTGCAGGGCGCTGGGGGGGGCGCCCTGGGCAGCAATGAAAGTACCTATGCTGGCTAAAAATACATCACATATAGCCTCTGGGGCTATATGGATGTATTTAACCCCTGCCAGGTTGTCAGAAAAACGGGAGAAGAAGCCCGCCGAAAAGGGGGCGGGGCCTATTCTCCTCAGCACACAGCGCCATTTTCCTACACAGCTCCGCTGCTAGGAAGGCTCCCAGGCTCTCCCCTGCACTGCACTACAGAAACAGGGTTAAAACAGAGAGAGGGGGCACTTATTTGGCGATATTATTATATATTAAGATGCTATAAGGGAAAACACTTATATAAGGTTGTCCCTGTATAATTATAGCGTTTTGGTGTGTGCTGGCAAACTCTCCCTCTGTCTCCCCAAAGGGCTAGTGGGGTCCTGTCCTCTATCAGAGCATTCCCTGTGTGTGTGCTGTGTGTCGGTACGTGTGTGTCGACATGTATGAGGACGATGTTGGTGAGGAGGCGGAGCAATTGCCTGTAATGGTGATGTCACTCTCTAGGGAGTCGACACCGGAATGGATGGCTTATTTAGGGAATTACGTGATAATGTCAACACGCTGCAAGGTCGGTTGACGACATGAGACGGCCGGCAAACCAATTAGTACCTGTCCAGGCGTCTCAAACACCGTCAGGGGCTTTAAAACGCCCATTTACCTCAGTCGGTCGACACAGACACAGACACGGACACTGACTCCAGTGTCGACGGTGAAGAAACAAACGTATTTTCCATTAGGGCCACACGTTACATGTTAAGGGCAATGAAGGAGGTGTTACATATGTCTGATACTACAAGTACCACAAAAAAGGGTATTATGGGGGGTGTGAAAAAACTACCTGTAGTTTTTCCTGAATCAGATAAATTAAATAAAGTGTGTGATGATGCGTGGGTTTCCCCCGATAGAAAATTATTGGCGTTATACCCTTTCCCGCCAGAAGTTAGGGCGCGTTGGGAAACACCCCTTAGGGTGGATAAGGCGCTCACACGCTTATCAAAACAAGTGGCGTTACCGTCTCCAGATACGGCCGCCCTCAAGGAGCCAGCTGATAGGAGGCTGGAAAATATCCTAAAAAGTATATACACACATACTGGTGTTATACTGCGACCAGCGATCGCCTCAGCCTGGATGTGCAGCGCTGGGGTGGCTTGGTCGGATTCCCTGACTGAAAATATTGATACCCTTGACAGGGACAGTATTTTATTGACTATAGAGCATTTAAAGGATGCATTTCTATATATGCGAGATGCACAGAGGGATATTTGCACTCTGGCATCAAGAGTAAGTGCGATGTCCATATCTGCCAGAAGATGTTTATGGACACGACAGTGGTCAGGTGATGCAGATTCCAAACGGCACATGGAAGTATTGCCGTATAAAGGAGAGGAGTTATTTGGGGTCGGTCCATCGGACCTGGTGGCCACGGCAACAGCTGGAAAATCCACCTTTTTTACCCCAAGTCACATCTCAGCAGAAAAAGACACCGTCTTTTCAGCCTCAGTCCTTTCGTCCCCATAAGGGCAAGCGGGCAAAAGGCCAGTCATATCTGCCCAGGGGTAGAGGAAAGGGAAGAAGACTGCAGCAGGCAGCCCCTTCCTAGGAACAGAAGCCCTCCACCGCTTCTGCCAAGTCCTCAGCATGACGCTGGGGCCGTACAAGCGGACTCAGGTGCGGTGGGGGGTCGTCTCAAGAGTTTCAGCGCGCAGTGGGCTCACTCGCAAGTGGACCCCTGGATCCTACAAGTAGTATCCCAGGGGTACAGATTGGAAATTCGAGACGTCTCCCCCTCGCAGGTTCCTGAAGTCTGCTTTACCAACGTCTCCCTCCGACAGGGAGGCAGTATTGGAAACAATTCACAAGCTGTATTCACAGCAGGTGATAATCAAAGTACCCCTCCTACAACAAGGAAAGGGGTATTATTCCACACTATTTGTGGTACTGAAGCCAGACGGCTCGGTGAGACCTATTCTAAATCTGAAATCTTTGAACACTTACATACAAAGGTTCAAATCAAGATGGAGTCACTCAGAGCAGTGATAGCGAACCAGGAAGAAGGGGACTATATGGTGTCCCTGGACATCAAGGATGCTTACCTCCATGTCCCAATTTGCCCTTCTCACCAAGGGTACCTCAGGTTCGTGGTACAGAACTGTCACTATCAGTTTCAGACGCTGCCGTTTGGATTGTCCACGGCACCCCGGGTCTTTACCAAGGTAATGGCCGAAATGATGATTCTTCTTCAAAGAAAAGGCGTCTTAATTATCCCTTACTTGGACGATCTCCTGATAAGGGCAAGGTCCAGAGAACAGTTGGAGGTCGGAGTAGCACTATCTAAAGTAGTTCTACGACAGCACGGGTGGATTCTAAATATTCCAAAATCGCAGCTGATTCCGACGACACGTCTGCTGTTCCTAGGGATGATTCTGGACACAGTCCAGAAAAAGGTGTTTCTCCCGGAGGAGAAAGCCAGGGAGTTATCCGAGCTAGTCAGAAACCTCCTAAAACCAGGCCAAGTGTCAGTGCATCAATGCACAAGAGTCCTGGGAAAAATGGTGGCTTCTTAGTTCTTACGAAGCGATTCCATTCGGCAGATTTCACGCAAGAATTTTGGTCCGGATCGCATCTTCAGATGCATCAGCGGATAATCCTGTCTCCAAGGACAAGGGTGTCTCTTCTGTGGTGGCTGCAGAGTGCTCATCTACTAGAGGGCAGCACATTCGGCATTCAGGACTGGGTTCTGGTGACCACGGATGCCAGCCTGAGAGGCTGGGGAGCAGTCACATAGGGAAGAAATTTCCAAGGAGTGTGGTCAAGTCTGGAGACTTCTCTCCACATAAATATACTGGAGCTAAGGGCAATTTACAATGCTCTGAGCCTAGGAAGACCTCTGCTTCAAAGTCAACCGGTGCTGATCCAGTCGGACAACATCACGGCAGTCGCCCACGTAAACAGACAGGGCGGCACAAGAAGCAGGAGGGCAATGGCAGCAAGGATTCTTCGCTGGGCGAAAAATCATGTGATAACACTGTCAGCGGTGTTCATTCCGGGAGTGGACAACTGGGAAGCAGACTTCCTCAGCAGGAACGACCTCCACCCGGGAGAGTGGGGACTTCATCTGGAAGTCTTCCACATGATTGTGAACCGTTGGGAAAGACCAAAGGTGGACATGATGGCGTCCCGTATGAACAAAAAACTGGACAGGTATTGCGCCAGGTCAAGAGACCCTCAGGCAATAGCTGGGACGCTCTGGTAACACCGTGGGTGTACCAGTCGGTGTATGTGTTCCCTCCTCTGCCTCTCATACCCAAGGTACTGAGAATTATAAGACGGAGAGGAGTAAGAACTATACTCGTGGCTCCGGATTGGCCAAGAAGGACTTGGTACCCGGAACTTCAAGAGATACTAAGAAGGGACTTGCTTCAGCAAGGATCATGTCTGTTCCAAGACTTACCGCGGCTGCGTTTGACGGCATGGCGGTTGAACGCCGGATCCTAAGGGAAAAAGGCATTCCGGAAGAGGTCATCCCTACCCTGGTCAGAGCCAGGAAGGAGGTGACCGCACAACATTATCACCGCATTTGGCGAAAATATGTTGCATGGTGTGAGGCCAGGAAGGCCCCCACGGAGGAATTTCAACTCGGTCGATTCCTGCATTTCCTACAAACAGGAGTGTCTATGGGCCTCAAATTGGGGTCCATTAAGGTTAAAATTTCGGCCCTGTCGATTTTCTTCCAGAAAGAATTGGCTTCAGTTCCTGAAGTCCAGAAGTTTGTCAAGGGAGTACTGCATATACAACCCCCTTTTGTGCCTCCAGTGGCACTGTGGGATCTCAACGTAGTTCTGGGATTCCTCAAATCACATTGGTTTAAACTACTCAAATCTGTGGATTTGAAATATCTCACATGGAAAGTGACCATGCTGTTGGCCCTGGCCTCGGCCAGGCGAGTGTCAGAATTGGCGGCTTTGTCTCACAAAAGCCCATATCTGATTGTCCATTCGGACAGGGCAGAGCTGTGGACTCGTCCCCAGTTTCTCCCTAAGGTGGTGTCAGCGTTTCACCTGAACCAGCTTATTGTGGTACCTGCGGCTACTAGGGACTTGGAGGACTCCAAGTTGCTAGATGTTGTCAGGGCCCTGAAAATATAGATTTCCAGGACGGCTGGAGTCAGGAAAACTGACTTGCTGTTATCCTGTATGCATCCAACAAACTGGGTGCTCTTGCTTCTAAGCAGACGATTGCTAGTTGGATGTGTAGTACAATTCAGCTTGAACATTCTGTGGCAGGCCTGCCACAGCCAAAATATGTAAATGCCCATTCCACAAGGAAGGTGGGCTCATCTTGGGCGGCTGCCCGAGGGGTCTCGGCTTTACAACTTTGCCGAGCTGCTACTTGGTCAGGGGCAAACACGTTTGAAAAATTCTACAAATTTGATACCCTGGCTGAGGAGGACCTGGAGTTCTCTCTTTCGGTGCTGCAGAGTCATCCGCACTCTCCCGCCCGTTTGGGAGCTTTGGTATAATCCCCATGGTCCTTACGGAGTCCCCAGCATCCACTTAGGACGTCAGAGAAAATAAGAATTTACTTACCGATAATTCTATTTCTCGTAGTCCGTAGTGGATGCTGGGCGCCCATCCCAAGTGCGGATTGTCTGCAATACTTGTACATAGTTATTGTTACAAAAATCGGGTTATTATTGTTGTGAGCCATCTTTTCAGAGGCTCCGCTGTTATCATGCTGTTAACTGGGTTCAGATCACAGGTTGTACAGTGTGATTGGTGTGGCTGGTATGAGTCTTACCCGGGATTCAAAATCCTTCCTTATTGTGTACGCTCGTCCGGGCACAGTATCCTAACTGAGGCTTGGAGGAGGGTCATAGGGGGAGGAGCCAGTGCACACCACCTGATCCTAAAGCTTTTACTTTTGTGCCCTGTCTCCTGCGGAGCCGCTATTCCCCATGGTCCTTACGGAGTCCCCAGCATCCACTACGGACTACGAGAAATAGAATTATCGGTAAGTAAATTCTTATTTTTTTTGAGCAGTGTATTATACACACATACACATAGTGTCAGCACCATCTGGGGATGTGTCATATGAGGCTGTTATAGTGTTTCCCGTCTCACACTGTCTGTGGGGAGAATCTGTGCTAAATTCCGCACATTCCCTGCGCCGCGGGAACAGCAGAGACATCAGTGACCCAACATTTCTAGAATAGCATTGGCAGGATTACATGTAACAGGTGGAATGTACAGAGGAATAGCAGAGGCAGCAGCAGATACAGTGACGCAGGAACACAGAACGTGGCCCAGTGTCTATATAGTATATACACATTCATACATGATACAGATCTTATAGCAGCACACACATTATATATATATATATATATATATATATGAAGCTATTAGCATTGCCCGCTCTCTATACTGTAGCTCTCATCAGCAGTAGTGGCAAATGCAGGATTTCTAGATATTTCCAAATGCAATCCACAATCTGCCGCTCTGCGGAACATGGAGCAAGTGTGCGAGTCTGGGGGAGCGGTGCAAGAACCCGATACAGTACCTGGACATTAATGTCTTTTTATACACTGGATTCTGTATGGAATACAGTAATAATATTTAACACTATAGATGGTCTATAGAATGCATGTCCAAACTGCGGCCCTCCAGCTGTTGAGAAACTACACGTCCCAGCATGCCCTGACACAGCTTTAGCATTCTCTGACAGCAAAACTGTGTCAGGGCATGCTGGGATATGTAGTTTCACAACAGCTGGAGGGCCACAGTTTGGACATGCCTGGTCTATAGTATAAGCTGTATAAAACATATTTAAATAATATAAATAAGTGGTCAGGAAAAGGTTAACCATCCCATAATACAAAAGAGTTATGGAAAAACTTACCTTCGTTAACTGTTCTTTGAGGTCCATGGGATCCACAGGGATAACCTTGGGTATGATCTGATGAACACCAGGACTGGTACTGAACATTAAAGCTGTGTGAGCCTCCCAGGATGCACTGGGGTCCTCTCCCTTCATACCCCGCCCCCCAGCTGGGGGTCTTCAGTCTTAGTTAACAAGCCCAAGCAGGAGCTGGAGAAAGGAGAGAAGAAAGTATGGTACACACAGGAAATCACACTCTCATAGAGAAGAGAAGGGAACTGGTGACCGTAATGGGGGGTCAGGGTGGGCGCCCTGTGGATTCCATGTACCTTGAAGAAAAAGAGTTAACAAAGGTAAATTTTACCATAATTCTTTGTTTTCTTCTTTGGGGTCCATGTTCTCTACAGGGTTAACCTTGGGATGTCCCAAAGCAGTTGTAATAGGGAGGGAACGCTCGTAAGCTGAAAGGAGGACTTGGCGGCCAAAAGTTACATACTTAGAGATAAACATATCAAAGGCATAGTACCTAAGAAATGTGTGGGCAGAAGACCACGTAGCAGCCTTGTATAATTGTTCAGCAGATGCTCCACGGTGTGCTGCCCACGAGGGACCCACAGAGCGAGTAGAATGAGCAGATACTGTACTTGGAACAAGAAGATCCGCCTGCGTGCAAGCCTGTGAGATAGTCATGCATAGCCAACATGCCAATGTTTGTTTATTGGCAGGCCAGTCCTGCTTGTGGAATCCATAGAGGATGAATAAGGCATCTGTCTTCCTAACAGAACTAGTTTGGTCCACGTAGAGCCTAAGACCACATCCAACGAGGCTCCCTCTGGTGAGAGACCAGGTTCCTGGAAGGCCGGAACCACAATTGGTTCATTGATATGAAATTTAGATACTACCTTAGGTAGGTATCCACGTTAAGTCCTAAGGACTGCCCGGTCCTAGTGGAATATCAGAAATGGGGAGCGACATGAGAGAGCTCCTAAGTCAGAGACTCTACGGGCTGAGGCCATAGCTTCATAGCACAACACTAAAAATAGGAGTGCCAAATTTGGTGATAAATGTGAGCGGAGGCTGGTTTCTGAGCCTGAAGCATATTAGGTAGGCTCGGATGGAGACACGGCCCCTGGGAGAGCAAGTCTGGATGAGGGGTAGAGGGAAGGGCTCATTTATGGAGATATCTGGTAGATCCATGAACCAATGGCATCTGGGCCATGCTGGAGCTACCAGTGTGAGCATGCTGCCATCCTCATTGAATGTCCTTAGTACTCTGGGAAGGAGAGACACTGGAGGAAAGTGATGGCCAGAGGAAAGGTACATGGGACCGTAAGAGCATCCACAAAGCTCGGTTTCGGGTCTCGTGTCCTGGCTCCGTACACTGGAACCTTGTGGTTGGGTCTGGAGGCCAAGAACGGACTAGGGCCAAAAATTGCGCACATGAAAAGGGCGTGTGTGCCGTGAAAGGGGGCGCATGGACACTCCTCATGGGTGCATGCCACGAGTCAGGAGGTGTGGACTCACAGCACCCCCCCCCCCCCCCCAAAATTTCTATGGAGACGGGCGGTAGTGATGAGCGGGTTTGGTTCCTCGGAATCCGAACCCCCCCGAACTTCAGCCTTTTTACACGGATCCGAGGCAGACTCGGATCTTCCCGCCTTGCTCGGCTAACCCGAGCGCGCCCGAACGTCATCATCCCGCTGTCGGATTCTCGCGAGGCTCGGATTCTATCGAGAGACTCGGATTCTATATAAGGAGCCGCGCGTCGCCGCCATTTTCACACGTGCATTGAGATTCATAGGGAGAGGACGTGGCTGGCGTCCTCTCCATTTAGATTAGAAGAGAGAGAGTGAGACACTTGATTTACTGGAGCTTAGGAGTACTCAGAGAGTGCAGAGTTTACTAGTGACTGACCAGTGACCACCAGTGCAGTTTTATTATATTATTATTTAATATAATCCGTTCTCTGCCTGAAAAAAAACGATACACAGTGACACAGTATACCATATCTGTGCTCAGCCTCAGTGTGCTGCATCATCTATGTATATCTGACTGTGCTGAGTGCTCACACAGCTTAATTGTGGGGGAGACTGGGGAGCAGTTATAGCAGGAGTACATATTATTTAACAGTGCACACTTTTGCTGCCAGAGTGCCACTGCCAGTGTGACTGACCAGTGACCACTGTCTGACCACCAGTATATTGTGATTGTCTGCCTGAAAAAGTTAAACACTCGTCGTGTGGTGTTTTTATTCTATAAACGCATTCTGCTGACAGTGTCCAGCAGGTCCGTTATTAATTATATAATATATACCTGTCCGGCTGCAGTAGTGATATATATATATATTTTTTATATCATTATCATCCAGTCTATATTAGCAGCAGACGCAGTACGGTAGTCCACGGCTGTAGCTACCTCTGTGTCGGCAGTCGCTCGTCCATCCATAATTGTATACCACCTACCTGTGGTGTTTTTTTTTTTCTATCTTCTTGATACTAGTAGCTTACTTTAGGAGTCTGCAGTGCTGACAGTGTCCAGCAGGTCCGTCATTATATAATATATACCTGTCCGGCTGCAGTAGTGATATATATATATTTTTTATATCATTATCATCCAGTCTATATTAGCAGCAGACGCAGTACGGTAGTCCACGGCTGTAGCTACCTCTGTGTCGGCAGTCGCTCGTCCATCCATAATTGTATACCACCTACCTGTGGTGGGTTTTTTTTTTCTATCTTCTTGATACTACTAGTAGCTTACTTTAGGAGTCTGCAGTGCTGCTGAGTGTCCAGCAGGTCCGTCATTATATAATATATACCTGTCCGGCTGCAGTAGTGATATATATATATATATTTTTTATATCATTATCATCCAGTCTATATTAGCAGCAGACGCAGTACGGTAGTCCACGGCTGTAGCTACCTCTGTGTCGGCAGTCGCTCGTCCATCCATAATTGTATACCACCTACCTGTGGTGTTTTTTTTTTTTTTTCCTATCTTCTTGATACTACTAGTAGCTTACTTTAGGAGTCTGCAGTGCTGCTGACAGTGTCCAGCAGGTCCGTCATTATATAATATATACCTGTCCGGCTGCAGTAGTGATATATATATATTTTTTATATCATTATCATCCAGTCTATATTAGCAGCAGACGCAGTACGGTAGTCCATGGCTGTAGCTACCTCTGTGTCGGCAGTCGCTCGTCCATCCATCATTGTATACCACCTACCTGTTGTGTTTTGTTTTTTCTCTATCTTCTTGATACTAGTAGCTTACTTTAGGAGTCTGCAGTGCTGACAGTGTCCAGCAGGTCCGTCATTATATAATATATACCTGTCCGGCTGCAGTAGTGATATATATATATTTTTTTTTATATCATTATCATCCAGTCTATATTAGCAGCAGACGCAGTACGGTAGTCCACGGCTGTAGCTACCTCTGTGTCGGCAGTCGCTCGTCCATCCATAATTGTATACTAGTATCCATCCATCTCCATTGTTTACCTGAGGTGCCTTTTAGTTGTGCCTATTAAAATATGGAGAACAAAAATGTTGAGGTTCCAAAAATAGGGAAAGATCAAGATCGACTTCCACCTCGTGCTGAAGCTGCTGCCACTAGTCATGGCCGAGACGATGAAATGCCAGCAACGTCGTCTGCCAAGGCCGATGCCCAATGTCATAGTACAGAGCATGTAAAATCCAAAACACCAAATATCAGTAAAAAAAGGTCTCAAAAATCTAAAATGAAATTGTCGGAGGAGAAGCGTAAATTTGCCAATATGCCATTTACCACACGGAGTGGCAAGGAGCGGCTGGGGCCCTGGCCTATGTTCATGGCTAGTGGTTCAGCTTCACATGAGGATGGAAGCACTCAGCCTCTCGCTAGAAAAATGAAAAGACTCAAGCTGGCAAAAGCACAGCAAAGAACTGTGCGTTCTTCGAAATCACAAATCCACAAGGAGAGTCCAATTGTGTCGTTTGCGATGCCTGACCTTCCCAACACTGGACGTGAAGAGCATGCGCCTTCCACCATTTGCACGCCCCCTGCAAGTGCTGGAAGGAGCACCCGCAGTCCAGTTCCTGATAGTCAGATTGAAGATGTC
Source organism: Pseudophryne corroboree (assembly GCF_028390025.1). Lineage (NCBI taxonomy): Eukaryota > Metazoa > Chordata > Amphibia > Anura > Myobatrachidae > Pseudophryne > Pseudophryne corroboree. The sequence goes on from NC_086451.1 coordinate 487,270,271, forward strand.
AGTGTTGAAGTACACCAGGATGAGGAGGATATGGGTGTTGCTGGCGCTGGGGAGGAAATTGACCAGGAGGATTCTGATGGTGAGGTGGTTTGTTTAAGTCAGGCACCCGGGGAGACACCTGTTGTCCGTGGGAGGAATAGGGCCATTGACATGCCTGGTGAAAATACCAAAAAAATCAGCTCTTCGGTGTGGAAGTATTTCAACAGAAATGCGGACAACATTTGTCAAGCCGTGTGTTGCCTTTGTCAAGCTGTAATAAGTAGGGGTAAGGACGTTAACCACCTTGGAACATCCTCCCTTATACGTCACCTGCAGCGCATTCATCATAAGTCAGTGACAAGTTCAAAAACTTTGGGCGACAGCGGAAGCAGTCCACTGACCAGTAAATCCCTTCCTCTTGTAACCAAGCTCACGCAAACCACCCCACCAACTCCCTCAGTGTCAATTTCCTCCTTCCCCAGGAATGCCAATAGTCCTGCAGGCCATGTCACTGGCAATTCTGACGAGTCCTCTCCTGCCTGGGATTCCTCCGATGCATCCTTGCGTGTAACGCCTACTGCTGCTGGCGCTGCTGTTGTTGCTGCTGGGAGTCGATGGTCATCCCAGAGGGGAAGCCGTAAGACCACTTTTACTACTTCCACCAAGCAATTGACTGTCCAACAGTCCTTTGCGAGGAAGATGAAATATCACAGCAGTCATCTTGCTGCAAAGCGGATAACTGAGGCCTTGGCATCCTGGGTGGTGAGAAACGTGGTTCCGGTATCCATCATTACTGCAGAGCCAACTAGAGACTTGTTGGAGGTACTGTGTCCCCGGTACCAAATACCATCTAGGTTCCATTTCTCTAGGCAGGCGATACCGAAAATGTACACAGACCTCAGAAAAAGACTCACCAGTGTCCTAAAAAATGCAGTTGTACCCAATGTCCACTTAACCACGGACATGTGGACAAGTGGAGCAGGGCAGGCTCAGGACTATATGACTGTGACAGCCCACTGGGTAGATGTATGGACTCCCGCCGCAAGAACAGCAGCGGCGGCACCAGTAGCAGCATCTCGCAAACGCCAACTCTTTCCTAGGCAGGCTACGCTTTGTATCACCGCTTTCCAGAATACGCACACAGCTAAAAACCTCTTACGGCAACTGAGGAAGATCATCGCAGAATGGCTTACCCCAATTGAACTCTCCTGTGGATTTGTGGCATCGGACAACGCCAGCAATATTGTGTGTGCATTAAATCTGGGCAAATTCCAGCACGTCCCATGTTTTGCACATACCTTGAATTTGGTGGTGCAGAATTATTTAAAAAACGAGAGGGGCGTGCAAGAGATGCTGTCGGTGGCCAGAAGAATTGCGGGACACTTTCGGCGTACAGGCACCACGTACAGAAGACTGGAGCACCACCAAAAACGCCTGAACCTGCCCTGCCATCATCTGAAGCAAGAAGTGGTAACAAGGTGGAATTCAACCCTCTATATGCTTCAGAGGTTGGAGGAGCAGCAAAAGGCCATTCAAGCCTATACAACTGAGCACGATATAGGAGGTGGAATGCACCTGTCTCAAGCGCAGTGGAGAATGATTTCAACGTTGTGCAAGGTTCTGCAACCTTTTGAACTTGCCACACGTGAAGTCAGTTCAGACACTGCCAGCCTGAGTCAGGTCATTCCCCTCATCAGGCTTTTGCAGAAGAAGCTGGAGACATTGAAGGAGGAGCTAACACGGAGCGATTCCGCTAGGCATGTGGGACTTGTGGATGGAGCCCTTAATTCGCTTAACAAGGATTCACGGGTGGTCAATCTGTTGAAATCAGAGCACTACATTTTGGCCACCGTGCTCGATCCTAGATTTAAAGCCTACCTTGGATCTCTCTTTCCGGCAGACACAGGTCTGCTGGGGTTGAAAGACCTGCTGGTGACAAAATTGTCAAGTCAAGCGGAACGCGACCTGTCAACATCTCCTCCTTCACATTCTCCCGCAACTGGGGGTGCGAGGAAAAGGCTCAGAATTCCGAGCCCACCCGCTGGCGGTGATGCAGGGCAGTCTGGAGCGACTGCTGATGCTGACATCTGGTCCGGACTGAAGGACCTGACAACGATTACGGACATGTCGTCTAGAATGGTGGAGGATTATATGAGTGACCGCATCCAAGTAGGCACGTCAGACAGTCCGTACTTATACTGGCAGGAAAAAGAGGCAATTTGGAGGCCCTTGCACAAACTGGCTTTATTCTACCTAAGTTGCCCTCCCACAAGTGTGTACTCCGAAAGAGTGTTTAGTGCCGCCGCTCACCTTGTCAGCAATCGGCGTACGAGGTTACATCCAGAAAATGTGGAGATGATGATGTTCATTAAAAAGACTGCGTAAGGAATATAATATGACAGCAGCAGCATAAACACGCCGTCCGTGCTTGCAGAGCGCTGCTTGATGCATCACTTTGGCCTGCAAGGGGTTAATGTTTTTGTAGTGGGAGGAACGTTGAGTGAGGAACTGGTAGGCCATTGGCCGGATTGTGGATAGGGGCTGTACAGCCTGGATATAGGTGGCTAATCCACCATTTCCTGCCTCTTTCAGTGTCTTCACGCAGGCAGTGCAAGTATTATTCATTCATTCAGTAATTTATACTTTTAATTTTCTTCTCTTTTTTCCATATCTTATCTTTCCTATATTCCTACTTCTACATTCATCCTATTCCTTAACTCTTTTATTCATACTTCTCCTCCTCTCTTAGAGGTTATTGCTGGGTATTCCCCCCCCCCTTTGCCTGCGGTGACTCCTCTCTCCTTAGGACATGTCGGGGTTACGAAACCCCCCTTCCCGTCCTGCACGCAGCGCTGGCCTCCCCGCCCGGCTTTTAGATTCCCCTGATGTTCCGCCGGGTCGGGGAAGCCCTGCTGCTGCGGCTGCTGTGGCTGTGAGGGAGACGAGGGCTGTGCGCGGCCGAGCTCGGCCGCCCGCCCGCGCTCCCCCACGTGCGTCCTCCCCGTCTCCTTCCCCGCTGCAATCAGCGGCGGGGGACGGAGCTGCTGTGGCTGTGAGGGAAACGAGGGCTGTGCGTGGCCGAGCTCGGCCGCCCGCCCGCGCTCCCCCACGTGCGTCCTCCCCGTCTCCTTCCCCGCTGCAATCAGCGGCGGGGGACGGAGCGCCGGGGAGCAGGAGAAGCCTCAGGCGGCTTGCCAGGGACGGTGTTTTACCGTCCCTGGCCCCGCCGCTTCTTACAGCGGGTGGCCGCGCAGGTCACGTGGGGCGGGGGTGGGGGCGGAGCTCCCGCCCGGCGGCTCTCACCAGTCCCCAACACGGCTGCCTCTGTTAGTGGGCGGGTGGGGGGTCGCGCGGCAGCCGGACTGCTGCCTGCGCGTGCTGCAAACATGCCGCACAGCAGGGGGGCCCATATGAGGCTTACCCCCTCTGTGCCACTACCCCCCTTACCCGTGCGGTCAGCGCCCTTCCGCGTTGGGGTGGGGCGTCGCCCCCGCTCTGCACCAGCGGGGGGGGGCATTATCTATTGCAGACAGTGCGGGGCCTGTCGCGCGGGGGCGGCCCGCGCCCGCCCGCGGTGTGCCTGCCCGTCCGACCCCCCCTTTCGTGGTGGGGCCCGGGGCGTCGGGCCCATCCAGGACGCCCGCCTTGGCAAGTGGTTCGGCCGCCGCCCGCGGCCGCGCGCCTCCTGGCAGACAGCGGCCGGGGTCGCGCCTGCCAGCTAATCACCCCACTAGGGGGCGGCGTGCGCAGGCGGATCACGACCCAGCACCCCCTCCCCGCATCCAATTTTCAACTGCCGACGCTTCCGCGGTCAGCTCTCAGTCCGACGTCGCACTCCTCCCTTCTAGTGGCGACGACTCTCCGGCTTCTCCTCCTGTGGCTGACGCTCGGGTCGGTAGACAGTCGAGGGGTCGGCGGTCTATACGCGGTCTGGCGCAGCCAGACGGTGGTGCCATGATTCCCGACAGTGAGGGATCCTCCGGATCCTTGCTCCCGACGGGAGGTTTGCGTACCTCACGTCGGGCGCGTGACTCGCGGAGGAGGTCCGTCCTTACTTCACCTGCCCCTGCGACTGCACCCTTGGTGGACGCCTCTGTCTTGTCCGCCATTTGTGCCGCTGTAGTGTCAGCGGTGGCTCCCTTGTTATCCTCCGTACCCGGGGGACTGGGGCGGCCCACCGCTTCCTTGGCGGATAGCATTGCGCAATCCCTTATTCCACTTCTGTCTGCTGGCGCAACTACCCCCCCTTTTGCCCCGCTCCCGGTGGCTGCGGGACCGGTGGCGGAGCAGGGGAACAATGTCTCTTTTGTCTCCCCAGCCACGGTAGTCGGGTCGGCAATGGAGTCCGCCGGTGTATCCACGAGTCATTCGGTGGCCGGAGGCGCGGACGGCGTTCCCTCTCGAGCAGGTGAGTCTTCCTCGGACCCTGACTGGTCCAAGGGGAGCGCTAGCGGCTTGGGTTCGGGTACTCGCTCCAGCGCCTCTAGCATAGGTAGCAGCGCAGGTAGGATTTCCGGCAAGCGCAGTAGGCGCAGGCGTCGGGGCACAGATTCCTCCCTTGCCTCTACTTCCTCGGAGGGTCTGTCCTCCTCAGATGGCGGCTTGCACAGGGTGAAGCGTCGTAGACGACGCAAGCGGCGGTATTCCACCTCGTCCGCGTCCCAAGTATCGGTGGAATCAGACACCGTGCACTGCGCCAATACGGCGGTACAACGTGGACTCAGGCCCCGGGTCCGGGACCGTATCCGTAAGGGCCAATATGTGAACATTTTTGCCCTTACCAGCGACGATCGCAAAGCCTTGCTTTCGGCTAAGAAAAAGGGGCAGGGTAGCGAGGACGCTTTGCGGTCCTACCAGAATTGGGTCCGCTGCATGTTGATCTTTGCGGCGTGTTACCTAGAGACGCGCCCGGATGAACATATGAACGTGGTGCGCTATCAATTTCTCATACACGTTCTGTACCATAAGTACAAAGGGTCTGCCTGGCGGCGCTACGACGAGGATTTCCGACGCAAACAACATGGCCGGCAGATCTATAACTTTGGTAAAAAAGACGTGGAATTGTGCTCTGAACTGACACAAGGTTCGGCCGCCACTGATGACGGCGGCACGGCAAGACGATGGGCAAAAAAACCTGCCTCTCGTTCTGCCGGCTTTCGCGGAGGCGCAGGGCGCGCGGGGCATGGGAAATGCTTCGCTTTTAATAATGCACAATGCGACTTGGGGGGGCGATGTCGTTTTCGCCACTCCTGTATCAGATGTGGCGGGGGCCACGGCATTAAGGATTGCCCCAGTCCTGGGACCGGGAGTGCTTTTGGCTCGCAGCCCCGACAGAGTCGCGCTCCCGCGGCCACCGGCGCTAGCCACAGCTCCCACCCCAATTAGACTTTGCGCGCTCATTCCCTGGCTGCGACGATACCCGCGGTCGGGGGATGCCCGATTTTTACACTTAGGTTTCGCGTCGGGTTTCCCCTTGCCGATACATGGACGGGTGGGTCCTGGGGCGGGTACTAACCTGCGTTCGGCTCGGGAGTTTCCGGACGTGCTCCGGCACAAGGTAGAGGCGGAGGTGGCCTTAGGGAGGATGATAGGCCCTTTCCGGGAGCCCCCCTTGCCAGACTTGGTCTTGTCCCCCGTAGGCGTAGTGCCCAAAAAGACAGCGGGCAAATTTCGCCTCATCCAACACCTTTCCTGTCCTGTGGGGTCCTCGGTTAATGACGCTATCCCTGCTGACCAGTGTAGGGTCGTTTACCTGTCCTTTGATTCGGCCATTGACACCGTACGGTCTTTTGGCCCAGGGGCAGTTATGTGTAAGTTGGACATCCAGTCTGCGTTTCGTCTCCTTCCGCTGCACCCTTCCGCCTTCAGGTTTTTGGGTTTTAAGCTGGACGATGGCTACTACATAGATCGGTGCCTCCCTATGGGTTGTTCTATCTCTTGCGCCTACTTTGAGAGATTCAGTTCCTTCCTCCACTGGTGTCTCCAGCAGGCAACGGGCGAACGGGGAATTTCCCACTACTTGGACGATTTTCTTTTTATCGGCCCCTCAGACTCCCCTCGCTGCGTCAACCTGCTGCAGGGGGCTCTGGCCCTCTTTGCGCGCTTCGGGGTTCCGGTTGCACCAGAAAAGACGGAGGGACCCTCCGCCTCCTTGGTTTACCTCGGGATCCAGATTGATACGGTCAGGGGTCTCTGTAGGCTTCCTTCGGACAAGGTGTTGCGTTTACGTGACGGTATCATATATGCGCTGTCCGCGGGCAAGCTCACTCTCAAACAGGCCCAATCCCTATTGGGCCTGTTTAACTTTGCTTGCAAAGTGATCCCCATGGGCAGGGTTTTCTGTAGAAAATTGGAACGGGCTACCGTGGGGGTTAGACGCCCGCATCATTTCCTCAGGTTGTCCCTCGAAATCCGTCGGGATCTAAGCATTTGGGACGAATTTCTTGTTCGTTTCAACGGCACCTGTATTTGGCAGGAGGCGATCGTGTCTAGCCCGACCCTGGAGCTTTTCACGGACGCCTCCGGCGCTTTCGGGTTTGGCGCTTACTTTGCGGGTCATTGGTGTGCCTCTCCTTGGCCGCATGCCTGGCTTCGCATGGGCCTCACTACGAACATGCTGTTGCTGGAAATTTTTCCTATTCTGGTCGCTTTAGACTTATGGCGCGATGCCCTGCGTAATAAACATGTTGTCTTCTGGTGCGACAATCTGGGCGTGGTTTTTGCCATCAACCGCCAAAAATCCACGTCCTTGCCGGTATTGCGGGTCATTGCGCAGATAGTCTTGTTATGTTTGGTCAACAACATTACGTTGCGAGCCAAACATGTCCCTGGCGTGCGTAACGAAATTGCAGATGCCCTGTCACGCGGCGATTTGCAGCGATTTAGGCGCTTGGCTCCTGCAGCTCTCCTCCATGGGGAATTATGTCCTGCTTCTGTGTGGCAGGTCATCCACCCGGATTGGAGGAGTTAGCCCACAGGTCATTGGCCCCTGCAACTTTTGCGGCCTATCGGGCCGCCTGGGAGCGGTGGTGTCGCTTCATCCGGGAGAGAGGCCAGTGTGGTAAGACCTCTCATGATTTACTTTTAGATTACATCTGGGTTCTGTACTCCGACGGGATTTCGCGGGCGTCTGTTAACAGGGTTCTGGCAGGTATCTCTTACTTTCTGCAGCTGCGGGGGGAAGCGGATTTTACGAAGTCCTTTTTCCTCCGGCGGGTGTTGAAAGGTTGGGCTCGGGCCACCCCGCCCCTCCCGGATACCCGCCAGCCGATCACCGGTGCTTTGCTGAGGCGGATTTTGGGATCCCTACAGAGCATTTGCTTTTCGGGATACGAGGTTCGCCTCTTCCGGGCGGCCTTTACTATGGCCTTCCACGGTGCGTTCAGGGTGGGTGAGCTGGTGTCCGTCTCTCGGGCTTCGGTCTCGCACATGCTGGAGGCCCACGTCGTCATCCGCCCCGACGGTTTATGGTGCAGAATTCAGCGCTCCAAGACTGACGTAGCCGGCAGGGGGCAGTGGGTTCGAATGGGTCCGGCTCGTGCGCGGGGCATTTGTCCAGTTTCCGCGGCCCGGGCATATTCGTCCATACGGCCTCCAACGCCCACCGGGTGGCTCGTCCATTGTGACGGCTCCCCGTTGACCAGATATCAATTCCGGTCGGTTTTGGGGCGTTGTATTTTGTACCTGGGTCTATCTCCGGCCGACTATGGGACTCACTCTTTCCGCATCGGCGCTGCTTCAGCTGCCGCTGCGGCGGGTTGGTCCGAGGTCGAAGTCCGGGCACTGGGTAGGTGGAGGTCTGGTGCAGTCAGACGCTATATCAGGCCTTTTCCTCCCAGTGCGCCCCTTTGAGGACTAGCCGCTCGTCGCAGTTGCACTTTGTGATTGCGGGGGCCTTGAGGAATTTTTGTTCTATCGTTGGTTTTAATTTCGGCTTTTGCCGGCTAACGAAGTTTCGTTTTTGCCTCAAGTCAAATTGGGCGCCCCCCCACACACTCCCTCCCCGTTAGGGCTGCAGTCAGGTTTCTCATTTACATACCTTATTTATTTCATTCCTAACCTTAGTCACACCTTATTTTGCAGGGCGGCGGTTAGATCCGCACTTTCTATGGTTTGTCGGCCATTCCTACATCTACTGGCTGTCCGTGTCGGCTCTGGCCTGCGACACCGCCCGGTTTCCGGAGCTGCAGGCTGTGCGCTGGTTGGGGCGTAGAGGCCTCCGCTGGGATGGCCTGCGGGACTGGCTTCGGGCGGCAGTTGGCCGATTTGGGTACCCCCTGATTTTGGTCTTGCATCTGGGGGGCAATGATCTGGTACGCCGCACTGGGCTCGACATTCGCCTCGAAATCAGGTGCCAGCTACTGGAACTCATGGCTGACTGGCCGTTTTGCCTCATCCTCTGGTCGGACATCGTTCCTCGGCGGTCTTGGCGCGGAGCCTTTAACCCCGGGGCGATTGACCTGGTTCGGAGGAGGGTCAATTCGGTCGTTGGTCGTGCTGTCCTCCAGCATGGCGGGCTGGTTGTGCCGCACGGTGGTATTTCCTACCGTGATCCGACACAATACCGGTCTGACGGGGTGCATTTGTCCCCGGCTGGCATGCTGATCTTCCTGGAGGACATTATTTACATTCTTAGGTCCCTCTAGATAGCTCTTTCCTTTTGATAGTTCATTTGGTTTTCTTTTGTGCTTTCTTAAGTCTCTCTAGTTAGTTTTTCTGTATTTGTTGTGTGGGTTTTTTAGTTCGGTGGCGGTGGCAGGTTGGTAACCTGGCAGTTGGCCGGTTTTCTGAACGGTTACTTAAGTTTAATGATGAGTTCACAGTTAGTCAGTTTGGGTGTATTTATAGGTAATTTATATCTTTTAGAATTAGTTTACGGGCATCATTTTGACAAGTGGGTCCATATAATTAGTATAAAACATATGTGGATGTCGGGGCCGGTGGCCCAACTTTTATCCCGTAGGGGCGGAGCGTACCTCCGTCCCTGCAACCGTTGGGGGACAGGGGTAGTGGCAGAAGGTCGACCCCTGTCCTTGGATTTTTGATTTTCGATGTCTGGGATGGAGGCAGCAGGCCGATCCCGGAACATCTGGGGCAGGAGGCTCCCTCACACATATGTTTTTTACTGCTTGTTTTTTATGTATTATAATGTTTATCACCCATGTTACATTTATTATGTTTAACCGTTCTTCTCCTCGCCACCTTTAGTTAGAGAGGGAAGTCTGCATTTTAGTTTTAGTATTTAATAGGCCTCCCTCTCAGTCAGAAAATAAAAGCTGACCCCTTTCACGCCAACTACAGTTGTGGTGTCTTTATTTCATAAGATAAGTGTGCTTGAGTGGCGCGTGGAAGCATCTGACGTGTGAGGTTTATGAATTATAATCAATTCCTCCGTGGAGACATTCACCAGCAGCAATTGCCTCCACAAAGTACACAGGGAGCTGAGATGGTGGATTCCAGTGGGGACGAATTGATAATCTGTGAGGAGGGGGATGTACACGGTGATATATCGGAGGATGATGATGAGGTGGACATCTTGCCTCTGTAGAGCCAGTTTGTGCAAGGAGAGATTAATTGCTTCTTTTTTGGTGGGGGTCCAAACCAACCCGTCATATCAGTCAGTCGTGTGGCAGACCCTGTCACTGAAATGATGGGTTGGTTAAAGTGTGCATGTCCTGTTTATACAACATAAGGGTGGGTGGGAGGGCCCAAGGACAATTCCATCTTGCACCTCTTTTTTCTTTCATTTTTCTTTGCGTCATGTGCTGTTTGGGGAGTGTTTTTTGGAAGGGCCATCCTGCGTGACACTGCAGTGCCACTCCTAGATGGGCCAGGTGTTTGTGTCGGCCACTAGGGTCGCTTAGCTTAGTCACACAGCTACCTCATTGCGCCTCTTTTTTTTCTTCTTTGCGTCATGTGCTGTTTGGGGAGTGTTTTTTTGGAAGGGCCATCCTGCGTGACACTGCAGTGCCACTCCTAGATGGGCCAGGTGTTTGTGTCAGCCACTTGGGTCGCTTATCTTACTCACACAGCTACCTCATTGCGCCTCTTTTTTTCTTTGCGTCATGTGCTGTTTGGGGAGTGTTTTTTGGAAGGGCCATCCTGCGTGACACTGCAGTGCCACTCCTAGATGGGCCCGGTGTTTGTGTCGGCCACTTGGGTCGCTGAGCTTAGTCATACAGCGACCTCGGTGCAAATTTTAGGACTAAAAATAATATTGTGAGGTGTGAGGTGTTCAGAATAGACTGAAAATGAGTGGAAATAATGGTTATTGAGGTTAATAATACTTTGGGATCAAAATGACCCCCAAATTCTATGATTTAAGCTGTTTTTTAGGGTTTAAAAAAAAAAAAAAAAAACGAATCCAAAACACACCCGAATCCGACAAAAAAAATTCGGTGAGGTTTTGCCAAAACGCGTTCGAACCCAAAACACGGCCGCGGAACCGAACCCAAAACCAAAACACAAAACCCGAAAAATTTCCGGTGCTCATCACTAACGGGCGGGGGCGCGCGATATGGCTCATGGGGGCATGGAGTCGCAGCACATCTCCATTTCCATGGGGACGGGCAGGGGGGCGGGAGAGCGCCCAGACCAGAAAGCCGGAGGCTGCGCATGCCCTTCCCGGCTCTCTGTGTGACAGGATCGGCCCTGCTGGAGGCCATGAGATCGACATCTGGAAGGCCCCATTTCTGCACCAGAATCTGAAAGACCTCTGGGTGTAGAGACCATTCCCCAGCGTGAATGTCCGCTTCCTAGTTGAGGACTCCTGGAATTAATATTGCAAACAATGCTGGAAGGTGGAGCTCTGCCCAGACTATAATCTGAGTCACATCCTGCATCACTGCCACACTGTGAGTGCCACCCCGTCAATTTATATAGGATACCGCAGTGGCGTTGTCTGACTGGATTTGCGCTGGAGCACCCTGCAGAACGTCCTGGGCCATCTGAAGGGCCCGGTAAACAGCTTGAAGTTCCACGAGATTGATCGGGAGATCCCTTTGCATCAGAGACTGGCAACTGTGGTGAGTAGTGTCCAGTGCGGAATCGAGAACGGCCGACCCTTGTCTAAAATGGCCACGTGTAGCCACCATAAAAGAGACACCCGAAGAGATCAGGTCAAAATCAAAGTCTGGGACTTGATTTGTGTTGGTAATCCTGTCCATTCCATGAGTATCAGGTGTTGAAGAGGTCTGGAATGAAATTGGGTGTATTCTACCATGTCACACTCTGAGACTATGGAGCCTAGGGTCTGCATTGCTGCATGAACCGAGACCCTTGGACTGTGAAGTAGGTTGCAGATGTGCAGCTGCAAGATTACAATCTTGTCCTGAGGGAGGAAGATACGTTGTACACTGGCATCCAGCAGTGCCCCGAGGGGTAGCATCGTCTGAAATGGGATGAGCGAGGACTTGGGCCAGTTGATTATCCATCCATGGTTCTACAGAAATTACACCGGCTGTTGTAGGTGACATTCCAGCACTGCTGGAGACTGCACCAGAAGATCATCTAAATAAGGCAGCATCCAAACTCCCTGTTTCCGGAGATGGACCGCCATCACCGCCATGAGCTTGGTGAACACCTTGGGGGCTGTGGACAGCCTGAAGGGGAGGGCCGGGAAATGTTAAAGCTGGTGAAAGGATGAAGTCCGAGGCCACACTGAGGATGCTGGTGGCAGGCACGATGTCTTAGAGGTTGCCAGTTTCTCTACAATTTTGTCCAGATTCGGCCCAAATGGGAGTTCGCCTGTGTATGGCAAGGCTTCCAGGGCTTTCTTTGCATCTGAATCCACTTTACAGGAACTGAGCTACACAATGCGACAAGCTGCAATGGAAACAGCGGAAGCCTTGGAGGATAACAGAACTGTGTCTAAAGCTGCCTCCATAATGTAATAGGCCGCGTCTCTGATATAAGTTAGTAGAGACAACTGGTCCTTGGTAGGATCAAATGTGAAACTATGTTCAAGGTTGTCCGGCCAAGTCTCTATGGCCTTAGCCACCCAGGCTGTAGCAGTAGCCGTTCTGGCCGTCGCTTCTGTAAGGGAGTACATAGACTTGAGACACATATCCAGTTGTCTATCTGGCAGTTTCTTAAGGGAGGATGCAGTTGGAATAGAAAGTATGGAACTTTTAATTAAATGTGTCACATGAGCATCCACCGTAGGTGGAGTCTCCCACTTTGTACAATCTGCTGATGGCAGCGGATAAAAGGAGCTGAGCTTCTTAGGGACCGTATATTTTTTAGTGGGAGTTTTCCATGCCTCGCTCATGGCTTCTGAGAAGTGGTCCGAGTGTAGGGGCTGGTTCAGCATCTTCCAGCTGAAGGGAGAATGTGACCGCCCTAATTAATGCAGCCATGTGAAAATTAGGTGGGACCGCCACATCCTCTGAGGGGCATTCAGCGTCTGAAATCTCAGCATGATCAGTGGTAACTGAGGATTCTTCTGAATCAGAGAGAAGAATAGACTGTATGGGAGGACGGCACAGTACCCTTAGATGTAGAGGGTGTAGGTAGTGTACCTTGACCCTGCATAATGCTCTGAAATGCAGCAGAGGAGCAGCCAAACTCTGTATAGAGTGAGAGAATGAGTCCAACCATGTAGTAGGGAGGGGCGGGGCTGCAATTGCCTTATAAACAGGCTATAATGACTGTTGGAATCCCATAGGGGGAGCCAAAAAGGGCTGCAGTGGTTGTGGTATACCCATAGGGGGAGCCACAGGTGGGGTAGCAATATGGTCAGCAGTGTAGTGAAAGATACCCATGTGGGTTCTTGTACCAGTGCTGGAGGGGCTGAGGTGATGGGGGCACCAGACAGGATGTGCACTGACCATCTTGTGACAATTCCGGAGGTAAAACCTCCATGTTACAGGTCTTACATACTACCAATGTAGAAGCCCCTGTCTGCTTGGTCTTAGATTTGTTAGACATAGCAGAAATACAGTGTACACACACAAATATAACAATGTGCGGTGTGTAACAGTGATAGTATGTAACCAAATGCACACACAGTATACAATATTGGTGGTCATTCCGAGTTGTTCGCTCGCAAGCTGCTTTTAGCAGCATTGCACACGCTAAGCCGCCGCCTACTGGGAGTGAATCTTAGCTTATCAAAATTGCGAACGAAAGATTCGCAATATTGCGAAAAGACTTCTCTGTGCAGTTTCTGAGTAGCTTCAAACTTACTCGGCATCTGCGATCAGTTCAGTGCTTGTCGTTCCTGGTTTGACGTCACAAACACACCCAGCGTTCGCCCAGACACTCCTCCGTTTCTCCAGCCACTCCCGCGTTTTTCCCAGAAACGGTAGCGTTTTTCACACACACCCATAAAACGGCCAGTTTCCGCCCAGAAACACCCACTTCCTGTCAATCACATTACGATCACCAGAACGAAGAAAAAACCTTGTAATGCCATGAGTAAAATACCTAACTGCATAGCAAATTTACTTGACGCAGCCGCAGTGCGAACATTGCGCATGCGCATTAGCGACTAATCGCTTCGTTGCGAGAAAAAAATAACAAGCTAACAACTCGGGATGACCCCCATTGTGCAGCAAATTTAAGCCAAAACACCAGTTTTCAAGGGTCATTTGAGAGAAAAAGGGAAATGAATATATGACAGTGAGAGATGAAAGCACGCAGCAGCGCTAGAATACGTCACATACAATGCAGAATAATCAATGTAACCGCAATGGGCACCGATATCAACAACCCTGCTCTGTAGAAGAGGCTGGTAGGATACAGCGCTTGTATAAACTGCTCTGTGGTAGAGGTATACAGGGAGACTGAGCCCACCGCTCCTGGAGACCTGCCGAGCTCAGATAATGGCTGCCCAGCGTCTCTCTGTGGAGGAGGAGGGAGGAGCAGGCCAGTATGGGAAGACCGCTGTGGAATGGCGTCCTGGGCAGGGGCCGCAGGGGAAGCGCTGACCTCCCCTATGCTGAATGTCACCACCAGTTCTCCTGGCCTGTCCGTGTCCCCAGCACCAGTATACATTAGAGCCCTGGTGGTCTAGTGCGGCCCCAGGAACACGTAATGGTCTGGGAGTACCTCAGCGCCGCTGGTCCTCTCCCCAGACAGCAGTAAATGGACTGCGCTATACACGGTGTCCCACGAGTGGGAGTCCGCCTTACCTGTCTCCCATGATCCGGTTCCATTCCTGGGTACCCCTGTGCCTCTGCTAGTGAAGGTTTATTGCCAGGGGTCCCACCGAAATCACTCAGCCAGTTGTGGTGTCGGTCACTGGGGTGCTGGAGCATCATCGCTGGCTTCCTCTGGACTGCAAGGTACTGATTGCGCAAAAGAACAAGAAAAAAAAATGACATTTAAAAGTAAAAGCTTGAGTTGCAGTGTGCAGTGTGCGGCCCCTGATCAGTGTGACCAGCTCCATGCTGGCACCGAAAAAACTGAAGTGCCCGAGCATGGGGGCAGAGTATGAAGGGAGAAGACCCCAGTGCATCCTGGGAGGTTTACAAAGCTTTATTGTTCAGTGCCAGTCCTGGTCTCCACCAGATCATACCCAAGGTTAACCCTGTGGAGACCATGGACCCCATAGAAGAAAAATAAATAAACATAATAGAACCAGAAGAGACAGGTATTGCACTTTCTAAGAACACATTCTCCCACCTCATTGTAAGGCTCCTGTCTCTTCTACCTGCTAGCTGCTCTCTGGTCGTAGAGATGAGCGCCGGAAATTTTTCGGGTTTTGTGTTTTGGTTTTGGGTTCGGTTCCGCGGCCGTGTTTTGGGTTCGACCGCGTTTTGGCAAAACCTCACCGAATTTTTTTTGTCGGATTCGGGTGTGTTTTGGATTCGGGTGTTTTTTTCAAAAAACCCTAAAAAACAGCTTAAATCATAGAATTTGGGGGTCATTTTGATCCCAAAGTATTATTAACCTCAAAAACCATAATTTCCACTCATTTTCAGTCTATTCTGAATACCTCACACCTCACAATATTATTTTTAGTCCTAAAATTTGCACCGAGGTCGCTGTGTGAGTAAGATAAGCGACCCTAGTGGCCGACACAAACACCGGGCCCATCTAGGAGTGGCACTGCAGTGTCACGCAGGATGTCCCTTCCAAAAAACCCTCCCCAAACAGCACATGACGCAAAGAAAAAAAGAGGCGCAATGAGGTAGCTGACTGTGTGAGTAAGATAAGCGACCCTAGTGGCCGACACAAACACCGGGCCCATCTAGGAGTGGCACTGCAGTGTCACGCAGGATGTCCCTTCCAAAAAACCCTCCCCAAACAGCACATGACGCAAAGAAAAAAAGAGGCGCAATGAGGTAGCTGACTGTGTGAGTAAGATAAGCGACCCTAGTGGCCGACACAAACACCGGGCCCATCTAGGAGTGGCACTGCAGTGTCACGCAGGATGTCCCTTCCAAAAAACCCTCCCCAAACAGCACATGACGCAAAGAAAAAAAGAGGCGCAATGAGGTAGCTGTGTGAGTAAGATAAGCGACCCTAGTGGCCGACACAAACACCGGGCCCATCTAGGAGTGGCACTGCAGTGTCACGCAGGATGTCCCTTCCAAAAAACCCTCCCCAAACAGCACATGACGCAAAGAAAAATAAAAGAAAAAAGAGGTGCAAGATGGAATTGTCCTTGGGCCCTCCCACCCACCCTTATGTTGTATAAACAGGACATGCACACTTTAACCAACCCATCATTTCAGTGACAGGGTCTGCCACACGACTGTGACTGAAATGACGGGTTGGTTTGGACCCCCCCCCAAAAAGAAGCAATTAATCTCTCCTTGCACAAACTGGCTCTACAGAGGCAAGATGTCCACCTCATCATCATCCTCCGATATATCACCGTGTACATCCCCCTCCTCACAGATTATCAATTCGTCCCCACTGGAATCCACCATCTCAGCTCCCTGTGTACTTTGTGGAGGCAATTGCTGCTGGTCAATGTCTCCGCGGAGGAATTGATTATAATTCATTTTAATGAACATCATCTTCTCCACATTTTCTGGATGTAACCTCGTACGCCGATTGCTGACAAGGTGAGCGGCGGCACTAAACACTCTTTCGGAGTACACACTTGTGGGAGGGCAACTTAGGTAGAATAAAGCCAGTTTGTGCAAGGGCCTCCAAATTGCCTCTTTTTCCTGCCAGTATAAGTACGGACTGTGTGACGTGCCTACTTGGATGCGGTCACTCATATAATCCTCCACCATTCTTTCAATGGTGAGAGAATCATATGCAGTGACAGTAGACGACATGTCCGTAATCGTTGGCAGGTCCTTCAGTCCGGACCAGATGTCAGCATCAGCAGTCGCTCCAGACTGCCCTGCATCACCGCCAGCGGGTGGGCTCGGAATTCTGAGCCTTTTCCTCGCACCCCCAGTTGCGGGAGAATGTGAAGGAGGAGATGTTGACAGGTCGCGTTCCGCTTGACTTGACAATTTTGTCACCAGCAGGTCTTTGAACCCCAGCAGACTTGTGTCTGCCGGAAAGAGAGATCCAAGGTAGGTTTTAAATCTAGGATCGAGCACGGTGGCCAAAATGTAGTGCTCTGATTTCAACAGATTGACCACCCGTGAATCCTTGTTAAGCGAATTAAGGGCTCCATCCACAAGTCCCACATGCCTAGCGGAATCGCTCCGTGTTAGCTCCTCCTTCAATGTCTCCAGCTTCTTCTGCAAAAGCCTGATGAGGGGAATGACCTGACTCAGGCTGGCAGTGTCTGAACTGACTTCACGTGTGGCAAGTTCAAAGGGCATCAGAACCTTGCACAACGTTGAAATCATTCTCCACTGCACTTGAGACAGGTGCATTCCACCTCCTATATCGTGCTCAATTGTATAGGCTTGAATGGCCTTTTGCTGCTCCTCCAACCTCTGAAGCATATAGAGGGTTGAATTCCACCTCGTTACCACTTCTTGCTTCAGATGATGGCAGGTTCAGTAGTTTTTGGTGGTGCTCCAGTCTTCTGTACGTGGTGCCTGTACGCCGAAAGTGTCCCGCAATTCTTCTGGCCACCGACAGCATCTCTTGCACGCCCCTGTCGTTTTTAAAAAAATTCTGCACCACCAAATTCAAGGTATGTGCAAAACATGGGACGTGCTGGAATTTGCCCATATTTAATGCACACACAATATTGCTGGCGTTGTCCGATGCCACAAATCCACAGGAGTGTCCAATTGGGGTAAGCCATTCCGCGATGATCTTCCTCAGTTGCCGTAAGAGGTTTTCAGCTGTGTGCGTATTCTGGAAAGCGGTGATACAAAGCGTAGCCTGCCTAGGAAAGAGTTGGCGTTTGCGAGATGCTGCTACTGGTGCCGCCGCTGCTGTTCTTGCGGCGGGAGTCCATACATCTACCCAGTGGGCTGTCACAGTCATATAGTCCTGACCCTGCCCTGCTCCACTTGTCCACATGTCCGTGGTTAAGTGGACATTGGGTACAACTGCATTTTTTAGGACACTGGTGAGTCTTTTTCTGACGTCCGTGTACATTCTCGGTATCGCCTGCCTAGAGAAGTGGAACCTAGATGGTATTTGGTAACGGGGGCACACTGCCTCAATAAATTGTCTAGTTCCCTGTGAACTAACGGCGGATACCGGACGCACGTCTAACACCAACATAGTTGTCAAGGCCTCAGTTATCCGCTTTGCAGCAGGATGACTGCTGTGATATTTCATCTTCCTCGCAAAGGACTGTTGGACAGTCAATTGCTTACTGGAAGTAGTACAAGTGGGCTTACGACTTCCCCTCTGGGATGACCATCGACTCCCAGCAGCAACAACAGCAGCGCCAGCAGCAGTAGGCGTTACACGCAAGGATGCATCGGAGGAATCCCAGGCAGGAGAGGACTCGTCAGAATTGCCAGTGACATGGCCTGCAGGACTATTGGCATTCCTGGGGAAGGAGGAAATTGACACTGAGGGAGTTGGTGGGGTGGTTTGCGTGAGCTTGGTTACAAGAGGAAGGGATTTACTGGTCAGTGGACTGCTTCCGCTGTCGGCCAAAGTTTTTGAACTTGTCACTGACTTATTATGAATGCGCTGCAGGTGACGTATAAGGGAGGATGTTCCGAGGTGGTTAACGTCCTTACCCCTACTTATTACAGCTTGACAAAGGGAACACACGGCTTGACAAATGTTGTCCGCATTTCTGGTGAAATACTTCCACACCGAAGAGCTGATTTTTTTGGTATTTTCACCAGGCATGTCAACGGCCCTATTCCTCCCACGGACAACAGGTGTCTCCCCGGGTGCCTGACTTAAACAAACCACCTCACCATCAGAATCCTCCTGGTCAATTTCCTCCCCAGCGCCAGCAACACCCATATCCTCCTCATCCTGGTGTACTTCAACACTGACATCTTCAATCTGACTATCAGGAACTGGACTGCGGGTGCTCCTTCCAGCACTTGCAGGGGGCGTGCAAATGGTGGAAGGCGCATGCTCTTCACGTCCAGTGTTGGGAAGGTCAGGCATCGCAACCGACACAATTGGACTCTCCTTGTGGATTTGGGATTTCGAAGAACGCACAGTTCTTTGCGGTGCTACTGCTTTTGCCAGCTTGAGTCTTTTCATTTTTCTAGCGAGAGGCTGAGTGCCTCCATCCTCATGTGAAGCTGAACCACTAGCCATGAACATAGGCCAGGGCCTCAGCCGTTCCTTGCCACTCCGTGTGGTAAATGGCATATTGGCAAGTTTACGCTTCTCCTCCGACAATTTTATTTTAGGTTTTGGAGTCCTTTTTTTACTGATATTTGGTGTTTTGGATTTGACATGCTCTGTACTATGCCATTGGGCATCGGCCTTAACAGACGACGTTGCTGGCATTTCATCGTCTCGGCCATGACTAGTGGCAGCAGCTTCAGCACGAGGTGGAAGTGGATCTTGATCTTTCCCTAATTTTGGAACCTCAACATTTTTGTTCTCCATATTTTAATAGGCACAACTAAAAGGCACCTCAGGTAAACAATGGAGATGGATGGATACTAGTATACAATTATGGATGGACTGCCGAGTGCCGACACAGAGGTAGCTACAGCCGTGGACTACCGTACTGTACTGTGTCTGCTGCTAATATAGACTGGATGATAATGAGATGTAGTATGTATAAAGAAGAAAGAAAAAAAAAACCACGGGTAGGTGGTATACAATTATGGACGGACTGCCGAGTGCCGACACAGAGGTAGCTACAGCCGTGGACTACCGTACTGTGTCTGCTGCTAATATAGACTGGTTGATAATGAGATGTAGTATGTATAAAGAAGAAAGAAAAAAAAACCACGGGTAGGTGGTATACAATTATGGACGGACTGCCGAGTGCCGACACAGAGGTAGCTACAGCCGTGGACTACCGTACTGTACTGTGTCTGCTGCTAATATAGACTGGATGATAATGAGATGTAGTATGTATAAAGAAGAAAGAAAAAAAAACCCACGGGTAGGTGGTATACAATTATGGACGGACTGCCGAGTGCCGACACAGAGGTAGCTACAGCCGTGGACTACCGTACTGTACTGTGTCTGCTGCTAATATAGACTGGATGATAATGAGATGTAGTATGTATAAAGAAGAAAGAAAAAAAAAACCACGGGTAGGTGGTATACAATTATGGATGGACTGCCGAGTGCCGACACAGAGGTAGCTACAGCCGTGAACTACCGTACTGTGTCTGCTGCGACTGGATGATAAATAATGATATAAAAAATATATATATATCACTACTGCAGCCGGACAGGTATATATTATATAATGACGGACCTGCTGGACACTGTCTGTCAGCAGAATGAGTTTTTTATTTTATAGAATAAAAAAACACCACACAAGTCACACGACGTGTGTTTAACTTTTACAGGCAGACAGTCAATCACAATACAATATAGTATACTATACTGGTGGTCAGGTCACTGGTCAGTCACACTGGCAGTGGCACTCCTGCAGAAAAAAAGTGTGCACTGTTTAATTTTAATATGTACTCCTGGCTCCTGCTATAACCTAACTGCTCCCCAGTCTCCCCCACAATTAAGCTGTGTGAGCACAGTCAGATATTATACATAGATGATGCAGCAGCACACTGGGCTGAGCACAGATATGGTATGTGACTGAGTCACTGTGTATCGTTTTTTCAGGCAGAGAACGGATTATATTAAATAATATAAAACTGCACTGGTGGTCACTGGTCAGTCACTAGTATAACTAACTAATACTATCAGCAAAATTCTGCACTCTCTGTCTGAGTACTCCTCCTAAGCTCCAGTAAATGAAGTGTCACTGTCTCACTCTCGTTCTCCTATCTATTTCTTCTCTAAACGGAGAGGACGCCAGCCACGTCCTCTCACTATCAATCTCAATGCACGTGTAAAATGGCGGCGACGCGCGGCTCCTTATATAGAATCCGAGTCTCGCGATAGAATCCGAGCCTCGCGAGAATCCGACAGTGTCATGATGACGTTCGGGCGCGCTCGGGTTAACCAAGCAAGGCGGGAAGATCCGAGTCGCTCGGATCCGTGTAAAAAATCATGAAGTTCGGGCGGGTTCGGATTCCGAGGAACCGAACCCGCTCATCTCTATGGTCCAGTGCACTGAATGAGGATCCACACACACAGCAAACTTGGTAGAAGAAGCTGCTACCACTGGACATGAGCAGCAGCTCCGCTCTGTCCCTTACACTGCATGACGCGGCGGCAGCTCTAGTAATAGTATTATATACCATTGCTACTGTCATCATTTGAGCCACTTGCCAAGAGGAGGGGGGTTTCCAGGCAACCGGAGGCCCCTCCCCTGCATTTGCCTATGGGCAGGGTATGTCTGTGCTTTGTATGGGTGTTACTGTTCACACATGTCCTACCAACTTGCCACTCTTCTCACATGTATGTACATGTATGTTTTCATCTCTACCTCCTAAGGCTACCATCATGCAGGGCCGGCTGTACCATTAGGCAGCTGCCTAGGGGCGCCAGCTCCTGAAGGGCGCCACTGAATTCATCTAGCAAAAAACTGAAGGATGTCTCTGTATGCGGCCTCCTCCTTTTACACTGTGCTGGCTGCTGCTGCGGGTCTAATCAGGTGCAGCCACCACTATCAGGCTGTACCACATAGTGCCTCAGCGCTTCCTCTGTGCCGACATGAGTTACATCAAGTCATGTGACGGCACATAGGAGGCAAATGTCACTATAGCCCCCAAGGGGTGCCCCAAAAGCCGCTCCTCATAGCCCTGATGCACCTCCTGCAGGGGGGTTGCAGGTTAGGGGGCACCAGGTTGAAGCTTTGCCTAGGGTGCATAGAGACCTTCCACCGGCCCTGCCATCATGAAGCGTAACATTGAGGCTATTGACACCTCATCCCTTTCCTCCCTGTATGACTCACTTCTCTCTCCTCTTCTCTCTCTCATGCCCTGAACAAGCCACATCCCTATACAATGCATCTCTTACTTCTGCTCTTGACTTTGTTGCTCCACCAACCACTATTTACCCTCGCAAATTACCACCTCAACCCTGGCACACCAAATGCACCAGATATCTGCAAAAATGTTCACGTACTGCTGAGCGACACTTGAGGAAATCACGCTCTAAGGCAGACTTCCTCCATTTCAAGCTTATGCTCTCATCCTTCAGTGCTGCCCTTTCTCTTGCTAAACAGTCATACTTCAAGATCCTCATCTCCTCCCAGTCTTCCAACCCCCGGCGCCTCTTTGCCACTCAACTCACTCCTCTGCCCACCTCCACCTCGTCTCCCTTCCTCACTCTCTGCTCTTGACGTTGCCACTTATTTCACATCCAAGATTGACTCCATACGTCAGGACATCACATTCCACCAGAACATCAGTAACCAGCCTTCTCCCATCCCTTACCAACCCTCCCCATCCCTCCCACCTACTCTGACATCTTTCTCCCATGCAACTGGAGAGGAAGACATGGCCCTCATTAGTTCCTGTCCCCTCACCACCTCCCCACTTGACCCTATCCCCTCCCGCCTTCTCCGCTACCTCTCTTCTTCTGCTTGTTCCCATCTTTCCCACCTTCTCAATCTCTCCCTCTCACCAGGCACTGTCCCCTCTGCCTTCAAGCATGCTCTTGTCTCCCCTATTCTTAAAAAAACCTACTCTTGATCCAAACACTCTCTCCAACTACCGACCCATCTCTCTCCTCCCTTTTGCCTCCAAACTCCTTGAGCATTTTTGTTTACAACCGCCTTACTTCCTTTCTTTCCTCACACTCACTGCTTGACCCATTCCAGTCTAGCTTCCGTCCTCTCCACTCCACTGAAACTGCCCTTACAAAAGTCTGCAATGACCTCCATGCTGACAAATCCAAGGGCCACTACTCTCTGCTTATTCTCCTTGACCTCTTTGCTGCTTCTGACACTGTGGACCATCCTCTCCTACTGCAAATCCTTCACTCCATTGGTCTGCGTGATACTGCCCTCTCCTGGCTGTCCTCCTACCTCTCTGACCGTTTCCTCTCTGTTTCCTTTCATTGCTCAACCTCCCTCTCACTTCCACTAACTGTAGGGGTACCCCAAGGTTCTGTCCTTGGTCCTCTCATTTTCTCTCTCTACACATTCACACTAGGTGAGTTCATTAGTTCTTTTGATTTCCAATAACATCTCTATGCTGACGATACTCAGATCTACCTTTCCTCCAATGACCTCTCTCCTGCTCTCCTCACTCGTATCTCCATCTGTCTCTCGCAGTAATCCTTGGCTCCTCCCTCTCCTTCACACCACACATTCAGCACCTCTCACAAACCTGCCATTTTCATCTAAAAACTATTTCCAGGATCAGACCCTTTCTCACCCAGGATGCTACTAAGACTCTCATCCACTCACTGGTCATCTCCAGACTGGACTACTGTAATCTCCTCCTGACTGGCCTCCCTGACAGATACCTCTCTCTACTCCAATCTATCCTCAGTGCTGCTGCCCGGCTCATCTTCCTCACCAAATGCACTACGTCCACCTCTCCTCTCTTACTAGACCTTCACTGGCTCCCCTTCCCCTCCAGAATCCAATTCAAGCTTCTCACACTCGCTTACAAAGCCCTCACCCACTCCTCTCCCATCTACATCTCTGACCTTATCTCCCTTTACTCTCCCACCCGTCCTCTTCTCTCTGCTAATGCACGCCGTCTCTCCTGTCTACTGATCACTTCCTCCCACTCCTACCTCCAAGATTTCTCACGTGCTGCACCACTTCTCTGGAATTCCCTACCTCTCCCCCTCAGACTCTCCACCTCTCTACAAAACTTCAAACGGGCTCTCAGGACCCACTTCTTCACAAAACCCAGCCAAATCTCATCCTTGCCAGGGTCACAACATGATTTACCTTTTTTTTTTTTATTGTGGCGACAGGATAGAGGGTGTGGCACTGATAATTATCATCACGTGGTGCGATGCTTGTGATAATGTCGCCAGGGGTTACACACATTAGTCACCCGCTGCCTTCCAGATGCTGCTGATGTACACGACCCTGCTCTGTACACACAGGATGCTGTTAGTAAATACGGGACCACCTGTGTATACATCTGCACGTGTCTCTGTCTATAAATATATATTCTGGTTTCTTCTCTCGGTTTATTTCCTCAAATAACAACAGCTACGTTTTCCCTGGATGTTACTCATCGTATTCTCCAAACCTCATACACCCTTCCCCATCATATCCAAGCTGCAGTGCCGGATCCCCACAGTGCAGACCCCCAAATCTCTGGTGCCAGTACAGCGCTGCCCCCCAAATCTCTGGTGTCTGTACAGCGCTGCCCCCCAAATCTCTGGTGTCTGTACAGTGCTGCCCCCCAAATCTCTGGTGTCTGTTCAGCGCTGCCCCCAAATCTCTGGTGCCAGTACAGCGCTGCCCCCCAAATCTCTGGTGTCTGTACAGCGCTGCCCCCCAAATCTCTGGTGTCTGTTCAGCGCTGCCCCCAAATCTCTGGTGCCAGTACAGCGCTGCCCCCCAAATCTCTGGTGTCTGTGCAGCGCTGCCCCCCAAATCTCTGGTGTCTGTACAGCGCTGCCCCCCAAATCTCTGGTGTCTGTACAGCGCTGCCCCCCAAATCTCTGGTGTCTGTGCAGCGCTGCCCCCCAAATCTCTGGTGTCTGTACAGCGCTGCCCCCCAAATCTCTGGTGTCTGTACAGCGCTGCCCCCCAAATCTCTGGTGTCTGTGCAGCGCTGCCCCCCAAATCTCTGGTGTCTGTACAGCGCTGCCCCCCAAATCTCTGGTGTCTGTACAGCGCTGTCCCCCAAATCTCTGGTGTAAGTACAGTGCTGCCCCCCAAATCTCTGGTGTCTGTACCACGCTGTCGCAAATCTCTGGTGTCTGTACAGCGCTGCCCCCCAAATCTCTGGTGTCTGTACAGCGCTGCCCCCCAAATCTCTGGTGTCTGTACAGCGCTGCCCTCCTAATCTCTGGTGTCTGTACAGTGCTGCCCCCCAAATCTCTGGTGTCTGTACAGTGCTGCCCCCCAAATCTCTGGTGTCTGTACAGCGCTGCCCCCCAGGTACACACTAGGAACCACAATCGCCTACATCGTCTGCGGGACGTTAGACATTTCTTCTGGTTGTCCGTGTCACGTGCTTCACGGACAATTAGGAGATATCGTTAGAGATGCCACACTGCTAAATGCAGCATAGATTGCACTGTCCAGTGTGTACGAGCTGCGCGGTACGGTGGCCCGTCGGCTGGCATATCGGCTGGGAACACACCGCTCTGACGTGTACCCGCACTTGATCTGATAGACCATCATCTCTGGGTACAGTAAAATGGGTTCCACCAGAAAATTGTGGGTAGAACATAGGAAGACGGCTGTGTGCGCAGCGAAACGCGTCAGTGGACGGGTTGTGCGCAAATGCTGATATACATTACTAATTTTCTGTTCATTTCCCAAATTGTTGCCTCTCTGCTTTGCATATAGGGCCTAATTCAGACCTGATCTCTAGCACGCGACTTTTGCAGCACTGTGATCAGATAGTCGCCGCCCATAGGGGAGTGTATATTAGCTTTGCAGGTGTGCGATCGCATGTGTAGCCGAGCGGTACAAACAGATCTTGTGCAGTGTCTGCGCAGCCCAGAACTTACTCAGCCGCTGCGATCACATCAGCCTGTCCGGGACCAGAACTGACGTCAGACACCCGCCCTGCAAACGCCTGGACACATCTGCGTTTTTCCAACCACTCCCTGAAAACGGTCAGTTGCAACCCACAAATGCCCTCTTCCTGTCAATCTCCTTGTTAACGCCCGTGCGAATGGATCCTTCGCACAAACCCATCGATGAGCGGCGATCTGCTTTGTACCGGTGCGACGCGCCTGCGCATTGCATACGCAGTTTAGACCTGATCGCCAGCTGTACGAAATCGCAGCCTAGTGATCAGGTCTGAATTACCCCCATAAATCAGCCGGTTACTGATCACTGTGCCGACGCCCTTCCCTATAACTGCCGACCGCGGAGCCGGATCACCCTCGGGTAACCTATACTCCTCTCTAGGCCCCGGGGCTGACTCTCCGGCGCGTGGTGATGGTTGTGGATGCTCTGAAGAGTTTTCAGCCATGTTGCAGCTTCCAGTTATTGTATACATTGCTCCTTCGTGTCCTGACCTCACCAATAAACTCACAGCTCTGACTCATGGGGGTTTATTTACTAAAGTTCCGAGTTTGCCCGATTTTGGCCCTCATTCCGAGTTGTTCGCTCACTAGCTGCTTTTAGCAGCATTACACACGCTAAGCCGCCGCCCTCTGGGAGTGTATCTTAGCATAGCAGAATTGCGAACGAAAGATTAGCAGAATTGCGAATAGAAAATTCTTAGCAGTTTCTCCAGTAGCTCCAGACTTACTCTGCCATTGCGATCAGTTCAGTCAGTTTAGTTCCTGGTTTGACGTCACAAACACACCCAGCGTTCGCCCAGACACTCCTCCGTTTCTCCAGCCACTCCCGCGTTTTTCCCAGAAACGCCAGCGTTTTTTCACACACTCCCATAAAAAGGCCAGTTTCCGCCCAGAAACACCCACTTCCTGTCAATCACACTCTGCTCACCAGAACGATGAAAAATCTTCGTTAGGCCGTGAGTAAAATAACAAACTTTTGTGCTAATTTACTTGGCGCAGGCGCACTGCGAACATTGCGCATGCGCAGTTTGCAACTAATTGCTCCGTTGCAAAAAAAACTAACGAGCGAACAACTCGGAATGACCCCCTTTGTTTTTTTTTTCTAAGTGGCAACACGGGAATTTACTAAATACAAATCTCGGCAGTGTTTGGGCTATTTGTAATGGTTTTGACGGCAAAGCTCAGAAATAGGAATGAATAGACCATCGGTCAAACGCGGCTGTTTGTTCATACAACACGGGAATTCACTATTCATTCGTATTTGGGTGTTAGTTTCTGAATGCTCAATTGCGGTCGTATTTTTTTGCGATTCGTTAAAAAAAGCAGCAAAAAAAATAGACCTGCTTTTTCCTGGCGAGTTTGGATAGTCATCCACGGATCAGTGAGATCCGTGTATGGTTATCTGTGGGAAAGGGTCTGTTTAGTGTCATCCATGCAGGACTTCATTGTGTGCATTCTGAGCAGTGCAGAATGGGTTAAAAATTTATTTATTTTTTGCGTGGGGTCCCCCCTCCTAAGCATAACCAGCCTCGGGCTCTTTGAGCCGGTCCTGGTTGTAAAAATACAGGGAAAAAACTGACTGGGGTTACCCCATATTTAAACAACCAGCACCGGGCTCTGCACCTGGTCCTGGTGCCAAAAATATGGGGGACTAAAGACGTAGGGGTCCCCCGTATTTTTACCAGCAGCAAAGGGCTCCACTAGTCAGAGAGATAATGGCACAGCCGGGGGACACTTTTATACTGGTCCCTGCGGCCCAGACATTAAATCCCCAACTAGTCACCCCTGGCCGGGGTACCCTGGAGGAGTGGGTACCCCTTAAATCAAGCCCCCCCTCCAGCCACCCAAGGACCAGGGGTGAAGCCCGAGGCTGTCCCCCCCATCTGTGGGCGGTGGATGGGAGGCTGATAGCCTTTTGTGTAAAAATAAATTGTTTTTTGTAGCAGAACTACAAGTCCCAGCAAGCCTCCCCCGCAAGCTGGTACTTGGAGAACCACAAGTACAAGCATGCGTGAGAAAAATGGGCCCGCTGGTCCCGACATTCGAGAAAAGGGGATCCATGTGTAAACATGGATCCCCTTTCAGTTCGTGGGTCGGGTGAGCGTTTGTTTTTTTTGCCAAGTCCCTGGATTATAACTTTTAAGAAGAGGACCGATCTACACCGGATCCTTTGTAAGTATAATTTTATTTACAGGTACCCCGGGATTCTACTGGACAAGGGGACCGACTGCTTCGTGTCAACATAGGTAAGTATGTATGTATGTATGTATGTATGTATGTATGTATGTATGTGTGCATGTATGTTTAATAAAATTGTACTATCACGGTGTGTGTGTTTAGTTTTTATTTGGGTATTTTTTTTTGTAGTAGAACTACAGGTACCAGCGGACCCCTTTCCCACCAGCATGCTGGTACTTGTGGTTCTCCAAGTACCAGCTTGCGTGGGAGGCTTGCTGGGACTTGAAGTTCTGCTACAAAAAACAATATTCTTTTTTTACACAAAAGGCTATTAGCCTCCCATCCACCGCCCACGGATGGGGGGGGGGGGACAGCCTCGGCTTCATCCATGGTCCTTGGGTGGCTGGAGGGGGGGACCCCTTGATTTAAGAGGTCCCCACTCCTCCAGCGTACCCCGGCCAGGGGTGACTAGTTGGGTATTTAATGCCAGGGCCGCAGGGACCAGTATAAAAGTGTCCCCCGGCTGTGGCATTATCTCTCTGACTAGTGGAGCCCGGTGCTGGTGGTAAAAATACGGGGGACCCCTACGTCTTTTGTCCCCCGTATTTTTGGCACCAAGACCAGGCGCAGAGCCCAGCCTGGTTGTTTAAATATGGGGGAACCACAGTCAGTTTTTTCCCTGTATTTTTACAACCAGGACTGGCTCAAAGAGCCCGAGGCTGGTTATGCTTAGGAGGGGGGAACCCCACGCAATTTTTTTTTAATTTTTAACCCATTCTGCACTGCTCACAATGCACACAATGAAGCCCTGCACAGATCTCACAGATCCGTCCGGGATTCCTTGTGTTTTGTCAGGCAGTGTTTTACTCATCGCTCCCGTAAAACACTGCCTGACATTACAAATCACATCGACATCGGAAAATACGAATGTTGAAAACTCGGCAGCTTAGTAAATTACCGTATCAGGATTCAAAAAGTTGCAGGAAAATGCACCCGATACCATTCAAGATCAAACTCCCTTAAAAACGGCACAAACACAATTATTAGTAAATAAACCCCATGGCGTCTCCCTGATAATACCCAGAGGCGGAGCAGCCGGGCATTGCAGGGGGTTGTACTGAGCCCCAAGGGGTTAAATCACTGTGTGTACGACTTTCACCCGACCACATACAATATCTCCAGATCATCCACATTAATCCACGCTAAGCTTGTATACTACACATATGTAGCGTGTCAAGGTCTCAGTGCCAGACATGTATTACATTGCTGTACTGCGACACGCTCGTATCAGATGCATGATATCGCCCACGTGTACGTAGGAGACCACCAGGAACGGTGCAGCAGAGGCGTGGGAGAGGAGACACAAGCAGCAACAGAGGCACCGACCGTATACAAGCACAGCCGTGCGCACAGCGTCTACTCACCAGCAGGGGGCGTGGCCAGCTGCTCACAGAGCGCTGTTCATGCCCCCAGAGCGACAAAAACGGGATGTGGCTTTCGATCGTGGCACTTTTGTGAAGCCACACCAACTAACTGCAAGGCCACACCCAAAAATTTCGGGCACATGAAATTTAGACAATCAGCAAGTTGGGAGGTAACGGGCGCATCAGCAGCTGACATTCATCGCCAATTTGACGCGGTGTACGGTGATAACGTCCCATCACGGAAACCGGTTTGGTGCGCTGCCTGCGGCGGAAGTGCATGGCCGACCGGATCACTGCTCATCTTGAATGTCTGTCCCGCCATTATCAAAGCGGCCCTGGAAGAGTTGGCGGATCTCCTGCGTCTCGCCCACATTCTAGTGCAGCAGGCAGGATGTGGGCGATAATACTGCAAATCTCGGGTCCGTATGGAGGGGGCGGTTTACGTCATTTAGCCCCGCCCATTGTCCACAATGTATGGCAGGACCTGATGTATCATCAGGCAAATTCACTAAAACCTATTTTGTGGGAAATCCCCCCATAATGAGACGTGTAAGTGTCCAATCCCAACAGCAGCCCCCATAAGTGGTGTAATGTGAGACTTAGCCAGGCCCTCTGTGTATAGTTACCCCCGCCTGATTTACAGATGGACATAATGGTGGTGTTCGCGCCGTTGAGGATATTGCGCCTGTGTCTGAGCTGAATGCAGACGGTGGTGACAGTGAGAATGCGGCACGCAGTGACTGACAGTACTGATTGCTTATAGGAGGTGATGGGGGGGGGGGGGGGTCTAGTCAAATGCAGGCGTGTCGCAAGCGATTTGGGGGTGTCGCAGCCAGTGACTGCATCTGTGTGCGCAGCTTATATACGATGGATATACCGAGCAATCACAGGACAGCGACCGATGTGACACAGATGTTGCCGATGGTATTTGTATGCCAGCGACGGATTGGTGACGCAGCTGATGACATTCCAGCGGCTGCAGCATTAGCGTATATATGCAGTAGCGCTATGCACACAGAAGCGGTCGCAGTGACAGGCAGGGAGCGTTTGTGGGAGGTAACGGGGGAGTTGACACTCACACGCAGTTACAACGGCTCCAGCGTCTTACTTCCGGCGGCCATGCTGCGAGACGTTGCGATTACTCTGAAGGTGAATTATCATCTGATGTGCGTCCTATGGGGGCGATTCATTCCTGATCGCTGCTGTACGTTTTTGCACAGCGGGCGATCAGGGATTAACTGCGCATGAGTTTGCACCGCAATGCGTACGCGCGTCGGACAGGAACAAAGGGCATCGGAGGTCAGCGACGGGATGGTGCGAAAAATCCAATCGCACAGGCGTTCTCAAGGTGATTGACAGGAAGAGGCCGTTTGAGGGTGGTAACTGAGCGTTTATTGGGAGTGTCTGGAAAAGTAGGCGTGGCCAAGCGTTGTCAGGGCGAGTGTGACGTCAGCTCCGCCCCGATCAGCCTGATTCTATTGCACTGGAGGAATAAGTCCTGGGCTGCGCTCGGCGTACACATGGAATCGCACACTCGCACGGCGAATTTACACTCCCCCTGGAGGCGGCGACTATCTGATCGCAAGACAGCAAAGTTAGCAGCCCAGCGATCAGATCTGAATCGCCCCCTACGTTTGCGCCATCGTACACTAGCGACAGATCGGTGATGCCCTCAGTGGGTGTCTCTGTACTGATCCCGGCGACGTTTGCCGATATGCACTAAGGGCAGCTGTGACGGCATCTGCGTCCATCCCTGGCCGTGACACTGTATCTCGCTGTGACTCACCGGAGCGCTGGCAGCAGATGCCGATACTGAATACTGTGCACTGATTGTTTCCCATGTTCCGGGTTCTGTGGCGTGAGGACGCAGTTGTATATTGCACAGCTGGGGTGACGTGTCCTGCGGGTAACCACACCCCTATAGTGCCAGCGGCTATCTGTGTATTTATTAGGTGTGGGAATGTGAGGTGTGTGTTTATTCCCAGAGATAAGAGCCGGAGAGAGTGTCACGTCCGGGGAGAACAGAGGACAGGTCATTATTACAGAGTGCCGACACCTGCGCTCTGCGGCTGATCGTGGCGTCACATTAATGGCTATTTATACCACACCGGGTGTAAGTGATCTACACCAGGGGTTGGGTATGTGATGGCAGCTGTCAGGAAACCACATATTGTGCATGCCCTAATATCAAATCTGTAACAGGCCATGCTGGGATTTGTAGTTCCACAGCAGAAGGAGTGCCACAGGTTGTCTACCTCTGTTTTAGGGGGAGCCTTATCACAGCCTGGAGAGAGATAAAGTACCAATCAGCTCCTAACTGCCACGTTACAGGCCGTGTTTGAAATATGCTAGCCAGGAGCTG
The DNA here is from genome assembly GCF_028390025.1 of Pseudophryne corroboree. NCBI lineage: Eukaryota > Metazoa > Chordata > Amphibia > Anura > Myobatrachidae > Pseudophryne > Pseudophryne corroboree. The sequence continues at coordinate 487,301,282 of NC_086451.1, forward strand.
ATTGGCTGCTACTTTATCTCTCTCTAAGCCGTCATATATCCCCCTTCCTCCGCTATTGTGTCAGCGCAGTGATATAACGCAGTCAGTCCTCTCAGCACCGCTCTGTGTCAGGAGGGATAAATGGCCGCCGATGTCTGGGGACAACTCTGTGGCACCAACAAATATAGCGCGTTGTCCTTGTAAGAATGTCAGCGACAGGAGGTAACAAAGCTGCTACTGGCGTATGTGCGTTTCATCGGGGCTAATACAGGAATGGCAGATGGTATTTTCCGGGACGCTAACCTCACGAACAGGAGGCCGCTACATAAGTTGTGCTAAGTCTCTTAGGGGCCAAGTTACCAAATAATATTTGTGGGATAACCCTAAAAAAATACCAGTGTTCAGTAGGGGGCGGCACAATTAAATGCCCGCCCAGTTGTAATGACAAGCACGCCACAGACGATTGGCAAGTCGGCCAAGTGCGTACCCAGCATAAGCCAGACAGAGCAGTGGCTAGAGGAGGGGTGGGGGTATAGAGTCGGGGTACAGCAGGGGCAGGGCGCTCTGATGAAATCATGACATCACAGAGAGGGGGCGGGGTGCCAGCATTGGGAAGTTGCGTTCTGCTCCCAGCGCGGCCTAAGGATGCTCCGCGCGGCTCTTCATTCGTGCTACTGGCTGCACACAGTGTTACTGTCCTGCCGGTTACTATAGAATAACAGGGGTAGAAACGTCCCTCATGCAGCAATATCCAGCGTTATATAATATATGTGAGAGGGGGAGGGGGGCACCATACGTGTTACAGAGCGGGGCACTGGGCTGAACAGTGAGGAAAGGCTCCCGGCTCTCCATACACAATGTCAGTCTCTGCAGGTATTCCAGGACATGTGTCTCTGCTCCCAGGTGTGTCCTTGGGGAGAACCAGCGTAACACAGGTGAAGCAAACAGAGCGCCAGGAAGACCTGTCACAGGGCGACCCCCCTCCATCCCCCAACCTCCCCATACCCACCGCGACCCCTTCTCACCATCCCCTTCCCACCGAGACCCCTTCTCACCACCCCCTTCCCACCGAGACCCCTTCCCACCGCGACCCCTTCTCACCGCGACCCCTTCCCACCGCGACCCCTTCTCACAACCCCCTTCCCACCGAGACCCCATCCCACCGAGACCCCTTCCCACCGCGACCCCTTCCCACCGCGACCCTTTCTCACCACCCCCTTCCCACGAGACCCCTTCCCACCGAGACCCCATCCCACCGAGACCGCTTCTCACCGAGACCCCCTCCCACCGAGACCCCTTCTCACCACCCCCTTCCCACCGAGACCCCTTCCCACCGAGACCCCTTCTCACCGCGACCCCTTCTCACCGCGACCCCTTCTCACAACCCCCTTCCCACCGAGACCCCATCCCACCGAGACCCCATCCCACCGAGACCCCTTCCCACCGCGACCCTTTCTCACCACCCCCTTCCCACGAGACCCCTTCCCACCGAGACCCCATCCCACCGAGACCGCTTCTCACCGAGACCCCCTCCCACCGAGACCCCTTCTCACCACCCCCTTCCCACCGAGACCCCTTCCCACCGAGACCCCTTCCCACCGAGACCCCTTCCCACCGAGACCCCTTCCCACCGAGACCCCTCCCCACCGAGACCCCTCCCCACCGAGACCCCTCCCCACCGAGACCCCATCCCACCGAGACCCCTTCCCACCGAGACCCCATCCCACCGAGACCCCATCCCACCGAGACCCCATCCCACCGAGACCCCTTCTCACCGAGACCCCTTCCCACCGAGACCCCTTCCCACCGAGACCCCTTCCCACCGAGACCCCATCCCACCGAGACCCCTTCTCACCACCCCCTGTTCTGTGACTGGAGAGGGGCAGCTGAGTTACTGGGAAACCCAGGAGGTGGATTTACATACAGATGCCTACACTAAGTGACACTTACCTTCATATGCCGTCATTGTAATGTCTGATATAATGTGTGACGTGTATTACAGGGGTCCACGTACGGGGAACATTAGGTCATTACAGGGGCCCATGTACGGGGAACATTAGGTCATAATAGGGGCCCATGTACGGGGAACATTAGGTCATTATAGGGGCCCATGTACGGGGAACATTAGGTCATTATAGGGGCCCACGTACAGGGAGCATTAGGTCATTATAGGGGCCCATGTACGGGGAGCATTAGGTCATTATAGGGGCCCATGTACGGGGAACATTAGGTCATTATAGGGGCCCATGTACGGGGAACATTAGGTCATTATAGGGGCCCATGTACGGGGAACATTAGGTCATTATAGGGGCCCATGTACGGGGAACATTAGGTCATTACAGGGGCCCATGTATGGGGAACATTAGGTCATTATAGGGGCCCATGTACGGGGAACATTAGGTCATTATAGGGGCCCATGTACGGGGAGCATTAGGCCATTATAGGGGCCCATGTACGGGGAGCATTAGGTCATTACAGGGGCCCATGTACGGGGAGCATTAGGTCATTACAGGGGCCCATGTACGGGAAACATTAGGTCATTATAGGGGCCCATGTACAGGGAGCATTAGGTCATTATAGGGGCCCATGTACGGGGAACATTAGGTCATTACAGGGGCCCATGTACGGGGAACATTAGGTTATTATAGGGGCCCATGTACGGGGAACATTAGGTCATTATAGGGGCCCATGTACGGGGAACATTAGGTCATTATAGGGGCCCATGTACGGGGAACATTAGGTCATTATAGGGGCCCATGTACGGGGAACATTAGGTCATTACAGGGGCCCATGTACGGGGAACATTAGGTCATTACAGGGGCCCATGTACGGGGAACATTAGGTCATTATAGGGGCCCATGTACGGGGAGCATTAGGCCATTACAGGGGCCCATGTACGGGGAACATTAGGTCATTATAGGGGCCCATGTACGGGGAACATTAGGTCATTATAGGGGCCCATGTACGGGGAACATTAGGTCATTATAGGGGCCCATGTACGGGGAACATTAGGTTATTATAGGGGCCCACGTACCGGAAACATTAGGTCATTACAGGGGTCCATGTACGGGGAACATTAGGTCATTATAGGGGCCCATGTACGGGGAACATTAGGTTATTATAGGGGCCCACGTACCGGAAACATTAGGTCATTACAGGGGCCCATGTACGGGGAACATTAGGTCATTACAGGGGCCCATGTACGGGGAACATTAGGTTATTATAAGGGCCCATGTACGGGGAACATTAGGTCATTATAGGGGCCCACGTACGGGGAACATTAGGTCAATACAGGGGCCCATGTATGGGGAACATTAGGTCATTATAGGGGCCCATGTACGGGGAGCATTAGGTCATTACAGGGGCCCATGTATGGGGAACATTAGGTCATTATAGGGGCCCACGTACCGGAAACATTAGGTCATTAGGGGGGCCCATGTACGGGGAACATTAGGTCATTATAGGGGCCCATGTACGGGGAACATTAGGTTATTATAGGGGCCCATGTACCGGGAACATTAGGTCATTAGGGGGGCCCATGTACGGGGAACATTAGGTTATTATAGGGGCCCACGTACCGGGAACATTAGGTCATTAGGGGGGCCCATGTATGGGGAACATTAGGTTATTATAGGGGCCCACGTACCGGGAACATTAGGTCATTAGGGGGGCCCATGTACGGGGAACATTAGGTTATTATAGGGGCCCACGTACCGGGAACATTAGGTCATTACAGGGGCCCATGTACGGGGAACATTAGGTCATTATAGGGGCCCATGTACGGGGAACATTAGGTCATTAGGGGGGCCCATGTATGGGGAACATTAGGTCATTATAGGGGCCCATGTACGAGGAACATTAGGTCATTAGGGGGGCCCATGTATGGGGAACATTAGGTCATTACAGGGGCCCATGTACGGGGAGCATTGTCATTACAGGGGCCCACGTACCGGGAGCATTAGGTCATTATAGGGGCCCATGTACGATGGGCATTAGGCTATTATAGGGGCCACAATGAGCATTGTACCATTTGCCTATATATAGTGCCAGGGAATAGGCCGTCTTCCCTTTCTGTATACAGCTGAGTGAGACTGTTAATGGCTCCGTGCGGCGTGCTGACAGATGACAGACGCAGGGCGCAGGAGAACGCAGTCACATATCACAGCTGTTTACAGAAGAGATTTTTGTGCAGAAAACAGAAGACGAGAGGAAGCGAAGGACGGACGTGAAGACGAGATCTTACAAGACATGGAATACACTGGGACGTATGTTGGGACTTGCCGGTAACTGGTCAGGAACTTCTTCTATTCTACAGGTTCTGTAATTATATGTAATTATCTTCATTTCCTGCCTCTCACATAAATCCTGGGTGTTCTTATAGGGTCACCGTATAACACTGTGCAGAACCAGGACACAATACATCATCGTCATTCCCTACACGTTGTCCTGGGCAGGACGTGGACAGTCTATGGTCAATGACTTTTGTCATCAACGCTCCATAAGGAGATAAATGAAGTTACAGCATCTGACTTAGAGGAATGGAGAGTGGCTCTGCGGGCAGAATAGGAGCCCTTGGTGATAGACCCAGCAAGATGCTGGAGATGTGGGTGGTGTCCAGGTTTGGGCCTTTGAGATAGTCTGGCCTCATCCAGGACCTGACCAGGGGATGACTAGGGGGAGACTAGCTGTGCTAGAGACTAGCAGCAGACAAGCTGGTGAGGCAAAGTGGCTGATGGTGAGTTGGGTATATGTCCGTTTGCTCAGCGTATAAGGCCACAGCGGTGTACATCTACGTCTGTAGGAAACATTTGGAGAGGTGGACTGTGGGGTGGGGGCGGCCTGACGAGCTGTATACAGTAAGGATGTATTTGTGTGTAATTGCCACTGACACATAAGCCGGTAGCTGTATCACGCTGAGGCCTGGTGCAAATACCACGGCGGCCGTCACCGGAACTAGCAGCTTCTGACTGGCTGATGGTGGAGTCACCTCTGAAGCTGATTGGTGCCTCCTTTATTGATCGTGACTATAGTACATACATAAGAAGTTACGGCCCTCATTCCAAGTTGTTCGCTCGCAAGCTGATTTTAGCAGCTTTGCACACGCTAAGCCGCCGCCTACTGGGAGTGAATCTTAGCTTATCAAAATTGCAAACGAAAGGTTCTCAATATTGCGAAAAGACTTCTCTGTGCAGTTTCTGAGTAGCTCGAGACTTACTCTTCCAGTGCGATCAGTTCAGTGCTTGTCGTTTCTGGTTTGACGTCACAAACACACCCAGCGTTCGCCCAGACACTCCTCCGTTTCTCCAGCCACTCCTGCGTTTTTCCCAGAAACGGTAGCGTTTTTACACACACTCCCATAAAACGGCCAGTTTCCGCCCAGAAACACCCACTTCCTGTCAATCACACTCCGATCTCCAGAACGAAGAAAAAAACTCGTAATGCCGTGAGTAAAATACCTAACTGCATAGCAAATAACCTTGGCGCAGTTGCAGTGCGAACATTGCGCATGTGCAATTAGTGGAAAATCGCTGCGATGCGAAGAAAATTACCGAGCGAACTCGGAATGAGGGCCTACATTTGCTATCACTATTATAGTACAGCAGCTATAAACTGTTTTTCACTATCGAATGAGCGTTCAAAAACTTCTATTGCCCTTACAACCTGCCTGAGTGTGTTGGGGGTAAGTACTCTTCATGTGACCATGGGGCAGGGCGGGCGTAAATATGCTGAATAGGCGTAAATAAAAATATGCTGATCAAATAGTGGAAAAAAACTATGAGATAATAAGAGACGTTTGCAAATATCACATTCCATGGACACCAACATATCGCGGAGGTAAAGTCAAGCAACGAGCGGTGTGTATGAGAATCAGTAACAGACAAGTAGAGGACATCGCTCAGTGACACGTGGAATGTAGCGGAGACCGAGACACCGCAAACCATCAAACACAAATGGATTTTCAACAAAACGATGAAAGCAGATGCTGCAATAGGCTCCGTGCAGAAATGGCGTAACAGGATACAGTGATTGCAATATCTGCCCTGTACACCACGCTGTTACACCAGTGATACTCCCACTCCACTCTCCCCCAGGAGATATAACAGAGGAATATACAGTGATTGCAATATCTGCCCTGTACACCACGCTGTTACACCAGTGATACTCCCACTCCACTCTCCCCCAGGAGATATAACAGAGGAATATACAGTGATGGTAATATCGGTCCTGTACACCACGCTGTTACACCAGTGATACTCCCACTCCACTCTCCCCCAGGAGATATAACAGAGGAATATACAGTGATGGTAATATCTGCCCTGTACACCACGCTGTTACACCAGTGATACTCCCACTCCACTCTCCCCCAGGAGATATAACAGAGGAATATACAGTGATGGTAATATCTGTCCTGTACACCACGCTGTTACACCAGTGATACTCCCACTCCACTCTCCCCCAGGAGATATAACAGAGGAATATACAGTGATGGTAATATCTGCCCTGTACCCCACGCTGTTACACCAGTGATACTCCCACTCCACTCTCCCCCAGGAGATATAACAGAGGAATATACAGTGATGGCAATATCTGCCCTGTATACCACGCTGTTACACCAGTGATACTCCCACTCCACTCTCCCCCAGGAGATATAACAGAGGAATATACAGTGATGGTAATATCTGTCCTGTACACCACGCTGTTACACCAGTGATACTCCCACTCCACTCTCCCCCAGGAGATATAACAGAGGAATATACAGTGATGGTAATATCTGCCCTGTACACCACGCTGTTACACCAGTGATACTCCCACTCCACTCTCCCCCAGGAGATATAACAGAGGAATATACAGTGATGGTAATATCTGCCCTGTACCCCACGCTGCTACACCAGTGATACTCCCACTCCACTCTCCCCCAGGAGATATAACAGAGGAATATACAGTGATGGTAATATCTGCCCTGTACACCACGCTGTTACACCAGTGATACTCCCACTCCACTCTCCCCCAGGAGATATAACAGAGGAATATATACAGTGATGGCAATATCTGCCCTGTACACCACGCTGTTACACCAGTGATACTCCCACTCCACTCTCCCCCAGGAGATATAACAGAGGAATATACAGTGATGGTAATATCTGCCCTGTACACCACGCTGTTACACCAGTGATACTCCCACTCCACTCTCCCCCAGGAGATCTAACAGAGGAATATACAGTGATGGCAATATCTGCCCTGTACCCCACACTGTTACACCAGTGATACTCCCACTCCACTCTCCCCCAGGAGATATAACAGAGGAATATACAGTGATGGTAATATCTGCCCTGTATACCACGCTGTTACACCAGTGATACTCCCACTCCACTCTCCCCCAGGAGATATAACAGAGGAATATACAGTGATGGTAATATCTGCCCTGTACCCCACGCTGCTACACCAGTGATACTCCCACTCCACTCTCCCCCAGGAGATATAACAGAGGAATATACAGTGATGGTAATATCTGCCCTGTACACCACGCTGTTACACCAGTGATACTCCCACTCCACTCTCCCCCAGGAGATATAACAGAGGAATATACAGTGATGGTAATATCTGCCCTGTACCCCACGCTGCTACACCAGTGATACTCCCACTCCACTCTCCCCCAGGAGATATAACAGAGGAATATACAGTGATGGTAATATTTGTCCTGTACACCACGCTGTTACACCAGTGATACTCCCACTCCACTCTCCCCCAGGAGATATAACAGAGGAATATACAGTGATGGCAATATCTGCCCTGTACACCACGCTGTTACACCAGTGATACTCCCACTCCACTCTCCCCCAGGAGATATAACAGAGGAATATACAGTGATGGTAATATCTGCCCTGTATACCACGCTGTTACACCAGTGATTCTCCCACTCCACTCTCCCCCAGGAGATATAACAGAGGAATATACAGTGATGGTAATATTTGTCCTGTACACCACGCTGTTACACCAGTGATACTCCCACTCCACTCTCCCCCAGGAGATATAACAGAGGAATATACAGTGATGGCAATATCTGCCCTGTACACCACGCTGTTACACCAGTGATACTCCCACTCCACTCTCCCCCAGGAGATATAACAGAGGAATATACAGTGATGACAATATCTGCCCTGTACACCACGCTGTTACACCAGTGATACTCCCACTCCACTCTCCCCCAGGAAATATAACAGAGGAATATACAGTGATGGTAATATCTGTCCTGTACACCACGCTGTTACACCAGTGATACTCCCACTCCACTCTCCCCCAGGAGATATAACAGAGGAATATACAGTGATGGCAATATCTGCCCTGTACACCACGCTGTTACACCAGTGATACTCCCACTCCACTCTCCCCCAGGAGATATAACAGAGGAATATACAGTGATGGCAATATCTGTCCTGTACACCACGCTGTTACACCAGTGATACTCCCACTCCACTCTCCTCCAGGAGATATAACAGAGGAATATACAGTGATTGCAATATCTGCCCTGTACACCACGCTGTTACACCAGTGATACTCCCACTCCACTCTCCCCCAGGAGATATAACAGAAGAATATACAGTGATGGTAATATCTGCCCTGTACACCACGCTGTTACACCAGTGATACTCCCACTCCACTCTCCCCCAGGAGATATAACAGAGGAATATACAGTGATGGTAATATCTGCCCTGTACCCCACGCTGTTACACCAGTGATACTCCCACTCCACTCTCCCCCAGGAGATATAGCAGAGGAATATATACAGTGATGGTAATATCTGCCCTGTACACCACGCTGTTACACCAGTGATACTCCCACTCCACTCTCCCCCAGGAGATATAACAGAGGAATATACAGTGATGGTAATATCTGCCCTGTACCCCACGCTGTTACACCAGTGATACTCCCACTCCACTCTCCCCCAGGAGATATAACAGAGGAATATACAGTGATGGTAATATCTGCCCTGTACCCCACGCTGTTACACCAGTGATACTCCCACTCCACTCTCCCCCAGGAGATATAACAGAGGAATATACAGTGATGGCAATATCTGCCCTGTACACCACGCTGTTACACCAGTGATACTCCCACTCCACTCTCCTCCAGGAGATATAACAGAGGAATATACAGTGATGGCAATATCTGCCCTGTACACCACGCTGTTACACCAGTGATACTCCCACTCCACTCTCCTCCAGGAGATATAACAGAGGAATATACAGTGATGGCAATATCTGCCCTGTATACCACGCTGTTACACCAGTGATACTCCCACTCCACTCTCCCCCAGGAGATATAACAGAGGAATATACAGTGATGGCAATATCTGCCCTGTACCCCACGCTGTTACACCAGTGATACTCCCACTCCACTCTCCCCCAGGAGATATAACAGAAGAATATACAGTGATGGTAATATCTGCCCTGTACACCACGCTGTTACACCAGTGATACTCCCACTCCACTCTCCCCCAGGAGATATAACAGAGGAATATACAGTGATGGCAATATCTGCCCTGTACACCACGCTGTTACACCAGTGATACTCCCACTCCACTCTCCCCCAGGAGATATAACAGAGGAATATACAGTGATGGCAATATCTGCCCTGTACACCACGCTGTTACACCAGTGATACTCCCACTCCACTCTCCCCCAGGAGATATAACAGAGGAATATACAGTGATGGTAATATCTGCCCTGTACACCACGCTGTTACACCAGTGATACTCCCACTCCACTCTCCCCCAGGAGATCTAACAGAGGAATATACAGTGATGGCAATATCTGCCCTGTACCCCACACTGTTACACCAGTGATACTCCCACTCCACTCTCCCCCAGGAGATATAACAGAGGAATATACAGTGATGGTAATATCTGCCCTGTATACCACGCTGTTACACCAGTGATACTCCCACTCCACTCTCCCCCAGGAGATATAACAGAGGAATATACAGCGATGGCAATATCTGCCCTGTACACCACGCTGTTACACCAGTGATACTCCCACTCCACTCTCCCCCAGGAGATATAACCGAAGAATATACAGTGATGGTAATATCTGCCCTGTACCCCACGCTGCTACACCAGTGATACTCCCACTCCACTCTCCCCCAGGAGATATAACAGAGGAATATACAGTGATGGTAATATCTGCCCTGTACCCCACGCTGCTACACCAGTGATACTCCCACTCCACTCTCCCCCAGGAGATATAACCGAAGAATATACAGTGATGGTAATATCTGCCCTGTACCCCACGCTGCTACACCAGTGATACTCCCACTCCACTCTCCCCCAGGAGATATAACAGAGGAATATACAGTGATGGTAATATCTGTCCTGTACACCACGCTGTTACACCAGTGATACTCCCACTCCACTCTCCCCCAGGAGATCTAACAGAGGAATATACAGTGATGGCAATATCTGCCCTGTACCCCACGCTGTTACACCAGTGATACTCCCACTCCACTCTCCCCCAGGAGATATAACAGAGGAATATACAGTGATGGTAATATCTGCCCTGTACACCACGCTGCTACACCAGTGATACTCCCACTCCACTCTCCCCCAGGAGATCTAACAGAAGAATATACAGTGATGGTAATATCTGTCCTGTACCCCACGCTGCTACACCAGTGATACTCCCACTCCACTCTCCTCCAGGAGATATAACAGAGGAATATACAGTGATGGCAATATCTGTCCTGTACCCCACGCTGCTACACCAGTGATACTCCCACAACACTCTCCCCCAGGAGATAAAACAGAGGAATATACAGTGATGGCAATATCTGCCCTGTACACCACGCTGTTACACCAGTGATACTCCCACTCCACTCTCCCCCAGGAGATATAACAGAGGAATATACAGTGATGGTAATATCTGCCCTGTACACCACGCTGTTACACCAGTGATACTCCCACTCCACTCTCCCCCAGGAGATATAACAGAGGAATATACAGTGATGGTAATATCTGTCCTGTACACCACGCTGCAACACCAGTGATACTCCCACTCCACTCTCCCCCAGGAGATATAACAGAGGAATATACAGTGATGGTAATATCTGCCCTGTACCCCACGCTGTTACACCAGTGATACTCCCACTCCACTCTCCCCCAGGAGATATAACAGAGGAATATACAGTGATGGTAATATCTGTCCTGTACACCACGCTGTTACACCAGTGATACTCCCACTCCACTCTCCCCCAGGAGATATAACAGAGGAATATACAGTGATGGTAATATCTGCCCTGTACACCACTCTGTTACACCAGTGATACTCCCACTCCACTCTCCCCCAGGAGATATAACAGAGGAATATACAGTGATAGCAATATCTGCCCTGTACACCACGCTGTTACACCAGTGATACTCCCACTCCACTCTCCCCCAGGAGATATAACAGAGGAATATACAGTGATGACAATATTTGCCCTGTACACCACGCTGTTACACCAGTGATACTCCCACTCCACTCTCCCCCAGGAGATATAACAGAGGAATATACAGTGATGGTAATATCTGCCCTGTACACCACGCTGTTACACCAGTGATACTCCCACTCCACTCTCCCCCAGGAGATATAACAGAAGAATATACAGTGATGGTAATATCTGCCCTGTACACCACGCTGTTACACCAGTGATACTCCCACTCCACTCTCCCCCAGGAGATATAACAGAGGAATATACAGTGATGGTAATATCTGCCCTGTACACCACGCTGTTACACCAGTGATACTCCCACTCCACTCTCCCCCAGGAGATATAACAGAGGAATATACAGTGATGGCAATATCTGCCCTGTACACCACGCTGTTACACCAGTGATACTCCCACTCCACTCTCCCCCAGGAGATATAACAGAGGAATATACAGTGATGGCAATATCTGCCCTGTACCCCACGCTGTTACACCAGTGATACTCCCACTCCACTCTCCCCCAGGAGATATAACAGAGGAATATACAGTGATGGCAATATCTGCCCTGTACCCCACGCTGTTACACCAGTGATACTCCCACTCCACTCTCCCCCAGGAGATATAACAGAGGAATATACAGTGATGGCAATATCTGCCCTGTACCCCACGCTGTTACACCAGTGATACTCCCACTCCACTCTCCCCCAGGAGATATAACAGAGGAATATACAGTGATGGCAATATCTGCCCTGTACCCCACGCTGTTACACCAGTGATACTCCCACTCCACTCTCCCCCAGGAGATCTAACAGAGGAATATACAGTGATGGTAATATCTGCCCTGTACACCACGCTGCTACACCAGTGATACTCCCACTCCACTCTCCCCCAGGAGATATAACAGAGGAATATACAGTGATGGTAATATCTGCCCTGTACACCACGCTGTTACACCAGTGATACTCCCACTCCACTCTCCTCCAGGAGATATAACAGAGGAATATACAGTGATGGTAATATCTGCCCTGTACACCACGCTGTTACACCAGTGATACTCCCACTCCACTCTCCTCCAGGAGATATAACAGAGGAATATACAGTGATGGCAATATCTGCCCTGTACCCCACGCTGTTACACCAGTGATACTCCCACTCCACTCTCCCCCAGGAGATATAACAGAGGAATATACAGTGATGGTAATATCTGTCCTGTACACCACGCTGTTACACCAGTGATACTCCCACTCCACTCTCCCCCAGGAGATATAACAGAGGAATATACAGTGATGGCAATATCTGTCCTGTACACCACGCTGTTACACCAGTGATACTCCCACTCCACTCTCCCCCAGGAGATATAACAGAGGAATATACAGTGATGGTAATATCTGCCCTGTACACCACGCTGTTACACCAGTGATACTCCCACTCCACTCTCCCCCAGGAGATATAACAGAGGAATATACAGTGATAGCAATATCTGCCCTGTACCCCACGCTGTTACACCAGTGATACTCCCACTCCACTCTCCCCCAGGAGGTATAACAGGGGAATATACAGTGATAGCAATATCTGTCCTGTACACCACGCTGCCACGCTGTTACACCAGTGATACTCCCACTCCACTCTCCCCCAGGAGGTATAACAGGGGAATATACAGTGATAGCAATATCTGTCCTGTACACCACGCTGCCACGCTGTTTCACCAGTGATACTCCCACTCCCCTCTCCCCCAGGAGATATAACAGAGGAATATACAGTGATGGTAATATCTGCCCTGTACACCACGCTGTTACACCAGTGATATTCCCACTCCACTCTCCCCCAGGAGATATAACAGAGGAATATACAGTGATGGTAATATCTGCCCTGTACACCACGCTGTTACACCAGTGATACTCCCACTCCACTCTCCCCCAGGAGATATAACAGAAGAATATACAGTGATGGTAATATCTGCCCTGTATACCACGCTGTTACACCAGTGATACTCCCACTCCACTCTCCCCCAGGAGATATAACAGAGGAATATACAGTGATGGCAATATCTGCCCTGTACCCCACGCTGTTACACTAGTGATACTCCCACTCCACTCTCCCCCAGGAGATATAACAGAGGAATATACAGTGATGGTAATATCTGCCCTGTACCCCACGCTGTTACACCAGTGATACTCCCACTCCACTCTCCCCCAGGAGATATAACAGAAGAATATACAGTGATGGTAATATCTGCCCTGTACACCACGCTGTTACACCAGTGATACTCCCACTCCACTCTCCCCCAGGAGATCTAACAGAGGAATATACAGTGATGGTAATATCTGCCCTGTACACCACGCTGCTACACCAGTGATACTCCCACTCCACTCTCCCCCAGGAGATATAACAGAGGAATATACAGTGATGGTAATATCTGCCCTGTACACCACGCTGTTACACCAGTGATACTCCCACTCCACTCTCCTCCAGGAGATATAACAGAGGAATATACAGTGATGGTAATATCTGCCCTGTACACCACGCTGTTACACCAGTGATACTCCCACTCCACTCTCCTCCAGGAGATATAACAGAGGAATATACAGTGATGGTAATATCTGCCCTGTACACCACGCTGTTACACCAGTGATACTCCCACTCCACTCTCCCCCAGGAGGTATAACAGGGGAATATACAGTGATAGCAATATCTGTCCTGTACACCACGCTGCCACGCTGTTACACCAGTGATACTCCCACTCCACTCTCCCCCAGGAGATATAACAGAGGAATATACAGTGATGGTAATATCTGCCTTGTACACCACGCTGTTACACCAGTGATATTCCCACTCCACTCTCCCCCAGGAGATATAACAGAGGAATATACAGTGATGGTAATATCTGCCCTGTACACCACGCTGTTACACCAGTGATACTCCCACTCCACTCTCCCCCAGGAGATATAACAGAGGAATATACAGTGATGGCAATATCTGCCCTGTACCCCACGCTGTTACACCAGTGATACTCCCACTCCACTCTCCTCCAGGAGATATAACAGAGGAATATACAGTGATGGTAATATCTGCCCTGTACACCACGCTGTTACACCAGTGATACTCCCACTCCACTCTCCCCCAGGAGATATAACAGAGGAATATACAGTGATGACAATATCTGCCCTGTACACCACGCTGTTACACCAGTGATACTCCCACTCCACTCTCCCCCAGGAGATATAACAGAGGAATATACAGTGATGGTAATATCTGCCCTGTACACCACGCTGTTACACCAGTGATACTCCCACTCCACTCTCCCCCAGGAGATATAACAGAGGAATATACAGTGATGGTAATATCTGCCCTGTACACCACGCTGTTACACCAGTGATACTCCCACTCCACTCTCCCCCAGGAGATATAACAGAGGAATATACAGTGATGGTAATATCTGCCCTGTACACCACGCTGTTACACTAGTGATACTCCCACTCCACTCTCCCCCAGGAGATATAACAGAGGAATATACAGTGATGACAATATCTGCCCTGTACACCACGCTGTTACACCAGTGATACTCCCACTCCACTCTCCCCCAGGAGATATAACAGAGGAATATACAGTGATGGTAATATCTGCATTGTACACCACGCTGTTACACCAGTGATATTCCCACTCCACTCTCCCCCAGGAGATATAACAGAGGAATATACAGTGATGGTAATATCTGTCCTGTACACCACGCTGTTACACCAGTGATACTCCCACTCCACTCTCCCCCAGGAGATATAACAGAGGAATATACAGTGATGGCAATATCTGCCCTGTACACCACGCTGTTACACCAGTGATACTCCCACTCCACTCTCCCCCAGGAGATATAACAGAGGAATATACAGTGATGGCAATATCTGCCCTGTACACCACGCTGCTACACCAGTGATACTCCCACTCCACTCTCCCCCAGGAGATATAACAGAGGAATATACAGTGATGGCAATATCTGCCCTGTACACCACGCTGCTACACCAGTGATACTCCCACTCCACTCTCCCCCAGGAGATATAACAGAGGAATATACAGTGATGACAATATCTGCCCTGTACACCACGCTGTTACACCAGTGATACTCCCACTCCACTCTCCCCCAGGAGATATAACAGAAGAATATACAGTGATGGCAATATCTGCCCTGTACACCACGCTGTTACACCAGTGATACTCCCACTCCACTCTCCCCCAGGAGATATAACAGAGGAATATACAGTGATGACAATATCTGCCCTGTACCCCACGCTGCTACACCAGTGATACTCCCACTCCACTCTCCCCCAGGAGATATAACAGAGGAATATACAGTGATGGTAATATCTGCCCTGTACACCACGCTGTTACACCAGTGATACTCCCACTCCACTCTCCCCCAGGAGATATAACAGAGGAATATACAGTGATAGCAATATCTGCCCTGTACACCACGCTGTTACACCAGTGATACTCCCACTCCACTCTCCCCCAGGAGATATAACAGAAGAATATACAGTGATGGCAATATCTGCCCCGTACACCACGCTGTTACACCAGTGATACTCCCACTCCACTCTCCCCCAGGAGATATAACAGAGGAATATACAGTGATGGTAATATCTGCCCTGTACACCACGCTGTTACACCAGTGATACTCCCACTCCACTCTCCCCCAGGAGATATAACAGAGGAATATACAGTGATGGTAATATCTGCCCTGTACCCCACGCTGTTACACCAGTGATACTCCCACTCCACTCTCCCCCAGGAGATATAACAGAGGAATATACAGTGATGGTAATATCTGCCCTGTACCCCACGCTGTTACACCAGTGATACTCCCACTCCACTCTCCTCCGGGAGATATAACAGAGGAATATACAGTGATGACAATATCTGTCCTGTACCCCACGCTGTTACACCAGTGATACTCCCACTCCACTCTCCTCCAGGAGATATAACAGAGGAATATACAGTGATGGCAATATCTGTCCTGTACACCACGCTGTTACACCAGTGATACTCCCACTCCACTCTCCCCCAGGAGATATAACAGAGGAATATACAGTGATGGTAATATCTGCCCTGTACCCCACGCTGTTACACCAGTGATACTCCCACTCCACTCTCCCCCAGGAGATATAACGGTGGAATATACAGTGATGGTAATATCTGCCCTGTACACCACGCTGTTACACCAGTGATACTCCCACTCCACTCTCCCCCAGGAGATATAACAGAGGAATATACAGTGATGGTAATATCTGCCCTGTACACCACGCTGTTACACCAGTTATACTCCCACTCCACTCTCCCCCAGGAGATATAACAGAGGAATATACAGTGATGGTAATATCTGCCCTGTACACCACGCTGTTACACCAGTGATACTCCCATTCCACTCTCCCCCAGGAGATATAACAGAGGAATATACAGTGATGGCAATATCTGTCCTGTACACCACGCTGTTACACCAGTGATACTCCCACTCCACTCTCCCCCAGGAGATATAACAGAGGAATATACAGTGATGAAAATATCTGCCCTGTACACCACGCTGTTACACCAGTGATACTCCCACTCCACTCTCCCCCAGGAGATATAACAGAGGAATATACAGTGATGGTAATATCTGCCCTGTACACCACGCTGCTACACCAGTGATACTCCCACTCCACTCTCCCCCAGGAGATATAACAGAGGAATATACAGTGATGGTAATATCTGCCCTGTACACCACGCTGTTACACCAGTGATACTCCCACTCCACTCTCCCCCAGGAGATATAACAGGAATATACAGTGATGGTAATATCTGCCCTGTACACCACGCTGTTACACCAGTGATACTCCAACTCCACTCTCCCCCAGGAGATATAACAGAGGAATATACAGTGATGGTAATATCTGCCCTGTACACCACGCTGTTACACCAGTGATACTCCCACTCCACTCTCCCCCAGGAGATATAACAGAGGAATATACAGTGATGACAATATCTGCCCTGTACACCACGCTGTTACACCAGTGATACTCCCACTCCACTCTCCCCCAGGAGATATAACAGAAGAATATACAGTGATGACAATATCTGTCCTGTACACCACGCTGTTACACCAGTGATACTCCCACTCCACTCTCCCCCAGGAGATATAACAGAGGAATATACAGTGATGGTAATATCTGTCCTGTACCCCACGCTGTTACACCAGTGATACTCCCACTCCACTCTTCCCCAGGAGATATAACAGAGGAATATACAGTGATGGAAATATCTGTCCTGTACACCACGCTGTTACACCAGTGATACTCCCACTCCACTCTCCCCCAGGAGATATAACAGAGGAATATACAGTGATGGTAATATCTGCCCTGTACACCACGCTGTTACACCAGTGATACTCCCACTCCACTCTCCCCCAGGAGATATAACAGAGGAATATACAGTGATGGTAATATCTGCCCTGTACACCACGCTGTTACACCAGTGATACTCCCACTCCACTCTCCCCCAGGAGATATAACAGAGGAATATACAGTGATGGCAATATCTGTCCTGTACACCACGCTGTTACACCAGTGATACTCCCACTCCACTCTCCCCCAGGAGATATAACAGAGGAATATACAGTGATGGTAATATCTGCCCTGTACACCACGCTGTTACACCAGTGATACTCCCACTCCACTCTCCCCCAGGAGATATAACAGAGGAATATACAGTGATGGTAATATCTGCCCTGTATACCACGCTGTTACACCAGTGATACTCCCACTCCACTCTCCCCCAGGAGATATAACAGAGGAATATACAGTGATGGTAATATCTGCCCTGTACACCACGCTGTTACACCAGTGATACTCCCACTCCACTCTCCCCCAGGAGATATAACAGAAGAATATACAGTGATGGTAATATCTGTCCTGTACACCACGCTGTTACACCAGTGATACTCCCACTCCACTCTCCCCCAGGAGATATAACAGAAGAATATACAGTGATGGTAATATCTGTCCTGTACACCACGCTGTTACACTAGTGATACTCCCACTCCACTCTCCCCAGGAGATATAACAGAGGAATATACAGTGATGACAATATCTGCCCTGTACACCACGCTGTTACACCAGTGATACTCCCACTCCACTCTCCCCCAGGAGATATAACAGAAGAATATACAGTGATGGTAATATCTGTCCTGTACACCACGCTGTTACACCAGTGATACTCCCACTCCACTCTCCCCCAGGAGATATAACAGAGGAATATACAGTGATGGTAATATCTGTCCTGTACACCACGCTGTTACACCAGTGATACTCCCACTCCACTCTCCCCAGGAGATATAACAGAGGAATATACAGTGATGGTAATATCTGCCCTGTACCCCACGCTGTTACACCAGTGATACTCCCACTCCACTCTCCCCCAGGAGATATAACAGAAGAATATACAGTGATGGTAATATCTGCCCTGTACACCACGCTGTTACACCAGTGATACTCCCACTCCACTCTCCCCAGGAGATATAACAGAGGAATATACAGTGATGGTAATATCTGCCCTGTATACCACGCTGTTACACCAGTGATACTCCCACTCCACTCTCCCCCAGGAGATATAACAGAGGAATATACAGTGATGGTAATATCTGCCCTGTACACCACGCTGCTACACCAGTGATACTCCCACTCCACTCTCCCCCAGGAGATATAACAGAGGAATATACAGTGATGGCAATATCTGCCCTGTACACCACGCTGCTACACCAGTGATACTCCCACTCCACTCTCCCCCAGGAGATATAACAGAGGAATATACAGTGATGACAATATCTGCCCTGTACACCACGCTGTTACACCAGTGATACTCCCACTCCACTCTCCCCCAGGAGATATAACAGAGGAATATACAGTGATGGCAATATCTGCCCTGTACACCACGCTGTTACACCAGTGATACTCCCACTCCACTCTCCTCCAGGAGATATAACAGAGGAATATACAGTGATGACAATATCTGTCCTGTACCCCACGCTGTTACACCAGTGATACTCCCACTCCACTCTCCTCCAGGAGATATAACAGATGAATATACAGTGATGGCAATATCTGTCCTGTACACCACGCTGTTACACCAGTGATACTCCCACTCCACTCTCCCCCAGGAGATATAACAGAGGAATATACAGTGATTGCAATATCTGCCCTGTACACCACGCTGTTACACCAGTGATACTCCCACTCCACTCTCCCCCAGGAGATATAACAGAGGAATATACAGTGATGGTAATATCTGCCCTGTACACCACGCTGTTACACCAGTGATACTCCCACTCCACTCTCCCCCAGGAGATATAACAGAGGAATATACAGTGATGGTAATATCTGTCCTGTATACCACGCTGTTACACCAGTGATACTCCCACTCCACTCTCCCCCAGGAGATATAACAGAGGAATATACAGTGATGGTAATATCTGCCCTGTACACCACGCTGTTACACCAGTGATACTCCCACTCCACTCTCCCCCAGGAGATATAACAGAGGAATATACAGTGATAGCAATATCTGTCCTGTACACCACGCTGTTACACCAGTGATACTCCCACTCCACTCTCCCCCAGGAGATATAACAGAGGAATATACAGTGATGGTAATATCTGCCCTGTACACCACGCTGTTACACCAGTGATACTCCCACTCCACTCTCCCCCAGGAGATATAACAGAGGAATATACAGTGATGACAATATCTGTCCTGTACCCCACGCTGTTACACCAGTGATACTCCCACTCCACTCTCCCCCAGGAGATATAACAGAGGAATATACAGTGATGGCAATATCTGCCCCGTACACCACGCTGTTACACCAGTGATACTCCCACTCCACTCTCCCCCAGGAGATATAACAGAGGAATATACAGTGATGGTAATATCTGTCCTGTACACCACGCTGTTACACCAGTGATACTCCCACTCCACTCTCCCCCAGGAGATATAACAGAGGAATATACAGTGATGGCAATATCTGTCCTGTACACCACGCTGTTACACCAGTGATACTCCCACTCCACTCTCCCCCAGGAGATATAACAGAGGAATATACAGTGATGGTAATATCTGCCCTGTACACCACGCTGTTACACCAGTGATACTCCCACTCCACTCTCCCCCAGGAGATATAACAGAGGAATATACAGTGATGGTAATATCTGCCCTGTACACCACGCTGTTACACCAGTGATACTCCCACTCCACTCTCCCCCAGGAGATATAACAGAGGAATATACAGTGATGGTAATATCTGTCCTGTATACCACGCTGTTACACCAGTGATACTCCCACTCCACTCTCCCCCAGGAGATATAACAGAAGAATATACAGTGATGGTAATATCTGTCCTGTACACCACGCTGTTACACCAGTGATACTCCCACTCCACTCTCCCCCAGGAGATATAACAGAGGAATATACAGTGATGGTAATATCTGCCCTGTACACCACGCTGTTACACCAGTGATACTCCCACTCCACTCTCCCCCAGGAGATATAACAGAGGAATATACAGTGATGGTAATATCTGCCCTGTACACCACGCTGTTACACCAGTGATACTCCCACTCCACTCTCCCCCAGGAGATATAACAGAGGAATATACAGTGATGGTAATATCTGTCCTGTACACCACGCTGTTACACTAGTGATACTCCCACTCCACTCTCCCCCAGGAGATATAACAGAGGAATATACAGTGATGGTAATATCTGTCCTGTATACCACGCTGTTACACCAGTGATACTCCCACTCCACTCTCCCCCAGGAGATATAACAGAGGAATATACAGTGATGGTAATATCTGTCCTGTACACCACGCTGTTACACTAGTGATACTCCCACTCCACTCTCCCCCAGGAGATATAACAGAGGAATATACAGTGATGGCAATATCTGCCCTGTACACCACGCTGTTACACCAGTGATACTCCCACTCCACTCTCCCCCAGGAGATATAACAGAGGAATATACAGTGATGGTAATATCTGTCCTGTACACCACGCTGTTACACTAGTGATACTCCCACTCCACTCTCCCCCAGGAGATATAACAGAGGAATATACAGTGATGGTAATATCTGTCCTGTATACCACGCTGTTACACCAGTGATACTCCCACTCCACTCTCCCCCAGGAGATATAACAGAGGAATATACAGTGATGGTAATATCTGTCCTGTACACCACGCTGTTACACTAGTGATACTCCCACTCCACTCTCCCCCAGGAGATATAACAGAGGAATATACAGTGATGGCAATATCTGCCCTGTACACCACGCTGTTACACTAGTGATACTCCCACTCCACTCTCCCCAGGAGATATAACAGAGGAATATACAGTGATGACAATATCTGCCCTGTACACCACGCTGTTACACCAGTGATACTCCCACTCCACTCTCCCCCAGGAGATATAACAGAGGAATATACAGTGATGGTAATATCTGCCCTGTACACCACGCTGTTACACCAGTGATACTCCCACTCCACTCTCCCCCAGGAGATATAACAGAGGAATATACAGTGATGGCAATATCTGTCCTGTACACCACGCTGTTACACCAGTGATACTCCCACTCCACTCTCCCCCAGGAGATATTACAGAGGAATATACAGTGATGGTAATATCTGCCCTGTACACCACGCTGTTACACCAGTGATACTCCCACTCCACTCTCCCCCAGGAGATATAACAGAGGAATATACAGTGATGGTAATATCTGCCCTGTACACCACGCTGTTACACCAGTGATACTCCCACTCCACTCTCCCCCAGGAGATATAACAGAGGAATATACAGTGATGGTAATATCTGCCCTGTATACCACGCTGTTACACCAGTGATACTCCCACTCCACTCTCCCCCAGGAGATATAACAGAGGAATATACAGTGATGGTAATATCTGCCCTGTACACCACGCTGTTACACCAGTGATACTCCCACTCCACTCTCCCCCAGGAGATATAACAGAAGAATATACAGTGATGGTAATATCTGTCCTGTACACCACGCTGTTACACCAGTGATACTCCCACTCCACTCTCCCCCAGGAGATATAACAGAAGAATATACAGTGATGGTAATATCTGTCCTGTACACCACGCTGTTACACTAGTGATACTCCCACTCCACTCTCCCCAGGAGATATAACAGAGGAATATACAGTGATGACAATATCTGCCCTGTACACCACGCTGTTACACCAGTGATACTCCCACTCCACTCTCCCCCAGGAGATATAACAGAGGAATATACAGTGATGGTAATATCTGTCCTGTACACCACGCTGTTACACCAGTGATACTCCCACTCCACTCTCCCCCAGGAGATATAACAGAGGAATATACAGTGATGGTAATATCTGTCCTGTACACCACGCTGTTACACCAGTGATACTCCCACTCCACTCTCCCCAGGAGATATAACAGAGGAATATACAGTGATGGTAATATCTGCCCTGTACCCCACGCTGTTACACCAGTGATACTCCCACTCCACTCTCCCCCAGGAGATATAACAGAAGAATATACAGTGATGGTAATATCTGCCCTGTACACCACGCTGTTACACCAGTGATACTCCCACTCCACTCTCCCCAGGAGATATAACAGAGGAATATACAGTGATGGTAATATCTGCCCTGTATACCACGCTGTTACACCAGTGATACTCCCACTCCACTCTCCCCAGGAGATATAACAGAGGAATATACAGTGATGGTAATATCTGCCCTGTACCCCACGCTGTTACACCAGTGATACTCCCACTCCACTCTCCCCCAGGAGATATAACAGAGGAATATACAGTGATGGCAATATCTGCCCTGTACACCACGCTACTACACCAGTGATACTCCCACTCCACTCTCCCCCAGGAGATATAACAGAGGAATATACAGTGATGACAATATCTGCCCTGTACACCACGCTGTTACACCAGTGATACTCCCACTCCACTCTCCCCCAGGAGATATAACAGAGGAATATACAGTGATGGCAATATCTGCCCTGTACACCACGCTGTTACACCAGTGATACTCCCACTCCACTCTCCTCCAGGAGATATAACAGAGGAATATACAGTGATGACAATATCTGTCCTGTACCCCACGCTGTTACACCAGTGATACTCCCACTCCACTCTCCTCCAGGAGATATAACAGATGAATATACAGTGATGGCAATATCTGTCCTGTACACCACGCTGTTACACCAGTGATACTCCCACTCCACTCTCCCCCAGGAGATATAACAGAGGAATATACAGTGATTGCAATATCTGCCCTGTACACCACGCTGTTACACCAGTGATACTCCCACTCCACTCTCCCCCAGGAGATATAACAGAGGAATATACAGTGATGGTAATATCTGCCCTGTACACCACGCTGTTACACCAGTGATACTCCCACTCCACTCTCCCCCAGGAGATATAACAGAGGAATATACAGTGATGGTAATATCTGTCCTGTATACCACGCTGTTACACCAGTGATACTCCCACTCCACTCTCCCCCAGGAGATATAACAGAGGAATATACAGTGATGGTAATATCTGCCCTGTACACCACGCTGTTACACCAGTGATACTCCCACTCCACTCTCCCCCAGGAGATATAACAGAGGAATATACAGTGATGGTAATATCTGCCCTGTACACCACGCTGTTACACCAGTGATACTCCCACTCCACTCTCCCCCAGGAGATATAACAGAGGAATATACAGTGATGACAATATCTGTCCTGTACCCCACGCTGTTACACCAGTGATACTCCCACTCCACTCTCCCCCAGGAGATATAACAGAGGAATATACAGTGATGGTAATATCTGTCCTGTACCCCACGCTGTTACACCAGTGATACTCCCACTCCACTCTCCCCCAGGAGATATAACAGAGGAATATACAGTGATGGTAATATCTGTCCTGTACACCACGCTGTTACACCAGTGATACTCCCACTCCACTCTCCCCCAGGAGATATAACAGAGGAATATACAGTGATGGCAATATCTGCCCCGTACACCACGCTGTTACACCAGTGATACTCCCACTCCACTCTCCCCCAGGAGATCTAACAGAAGAATATATACAGTGATGGTAATATCTGCCCTGTACACCACGCTGTTACACCAGTGATACTCCCACTCCACTCTCCCCCAGGAGATATAACAGAGGAATATACAGTGATGGTAATATCTGTCCTGTACACCACGCTGTTACACCAGTGATACTCCCACTCCACTCTCCCCCAGGAGATATAACAGAGGAATATACAGTGATGGCAATATCTGTCCTGTACACCACGCTGTTACACCAGTGATACTCCCACTCCACTCTCCCCCAGGAGATATAACAGAGGAATATACAGTGATGGTAATATCTGCCCTGTACACCACGCTGTTACACCAGTGATACTCCCACTCCACTCTCCCCCAGGAGATATAACAGAGGAATATACAGTGATGGTAATATCTGCCCTGTACACCACGCTGTTACACCAGTGATACTCCCACTCCACTCTCCCCCAGGAGATATAACAGAGGAATATACAGTGATGGTAATATCTGTCCTGTACACCACGCTGTTACACCAGTGATACTCCCACTCCACTCTCCCCCAGGAGATATAACAGAAGAATATACAGTGATGGTAATATCTGTCCTGTACACCACGCTGTTACACCAGTGATACTCCCACTCCACTCTCCCCCAGGAGATATAACAGAGGAATATACAGTGATGGTAATATCTGCCCTGTACACCACGCTGTTACACCAGTGATACTCCCACTCCACTCTCCCCCAGGAGATATAACAGAGGAATATACAGTGATGGTAATATCTGCCCTGTACACCACGCTGTTACACCCGTGATACTCCCACTCCACTCTCCCCCAGGAGATATAACAGAGGAATATACAGTGATGGTAATATCTGTCCTGTACACCACGCTGTTACACTAGTGATACTCCCACTCCACTCTCCCCCAGGAGATATAACAGAGGAATATACAGTGATGGTAATATCTGTCCTGTATACCACGCTGTTACACCAGTGATACTCCCACTCCACTCTCCCCCAGGAGATATAACAGAGGAATATACAGTGATGGTAATATCTGTCCTGTACACCACGCTGTTACACTAGTGATACTCCCACTCCACTCTCCCCCAGGAGATATAACAGAGGAATATACAGTGATGGCAATATCTGCCCTGTACACCACGCTGTTACACCAGTGATACTCCCACTCCACTCTCCCCCAGGAGATATAACAGAGGAATATACAGTGATGGTAATATCTGTCCTGTACACCACGCTGTTACACCAGTGATACTCCCACTCCACTCTCCCCCAGGAGATATAACAGAGGAATATACAGTGATGGTAATATCTGCCCTGTACACCACGCTGTTACACCAGTGATATTCCCACTCCACTCTCCCCCAGGAGATATAACAGAGGAATATACAGTGATGGTAATATCTGCCCTGTACACCACGCTGTTACACTAGTGATACTCCCACTCCACTCTCCCCCAGGAGATATAACAGAGGAATATACAGTGATGGTAATATCTGTCCTGTATACCACGCTGTTACACCAGTGATACTCCCACTCCACTCTCCCCCAGGAGATATAACAGAGGAATATACAGTGATGGTAATATCTGTCCTGTACACCACGCTGTTACACTAGTGATACTCCCACTCCACTCTCCCCCAGGAGATATAACAGAGGAATATACAGTGATGGCAATATCTGCCCTGTACACCACGCTGTTACACTAGTGATACTCCCACTCCACTCTCCCCAGGAGATATAACAGAGGAATATACAGTGATGACAATATCTGCCCTGTACACCACGCTGTTACACCAGTGATACTCCCACTCCACTCTCCCCCAGGAGATATAACAGAGGAATATACAGTGATGGTAATATTTGCCCTGTACACCACGCTGTTACACCAGTGATACTCCCACTCCACTCTCCCCCAGGAGATATAACAGAGGAATATACAGTGATGGCAATATCTGTCCTGTACACCACGCTGTTACACCAGTGATACTCCCACTCCACTCTCCCCCAGGAGATATAACAGAGGAATATACAGTGATGGTAATATCTGCCCTGTACACCACGCTGTTACACCAGTGATACTCCCACTCCACTCTCCCCCAGGAGATATAACAGAGGAATATACAGTGATGGTAATATCTGCCCTGTATACCACGCTGTTACACCAGTGATACTCCCACTCCACTCTCCCCCAGGAGATATAACAGAGGAATATACAGTGATGGTAATATCTGCCCTGTACACCACGCTGTTACACCAGTGATACTCCCACTCCACTCTCCCCCAGGAGATATAACAGAAGAATATACAGTGATGGTAATATCTGTCCTGTACACCACGCTGTTACACCAGTGATACTCCCACTCCACTCTCCCCCAGGAGATATAACAGAAGAATATACAGTGATGGTAATATCTGTCCTGTACACCACGCTGTTACACTAGTGATACTCCCACTCCACTCTCCCCAGGAGATATAACAGAGGAATATACAGTGATGACAATATCTGCCCTGTACACCACGCTGTTACACCAGTGATACTCCCACTCCACTCTCCCCCAGGAGATATAACAGAAGAATATACAGTGATGGTAATATCTGTCCTGTACACCACGCTGTTACACCAGTGATACTCCCACTCCACTCTCCCCCAGGAGATATAACAGAGGAATATACAGTGATGGTAATATCTGTCCTGTACACCACGCTGTTACACCAGTGATACTCCCACTCCACTCTCCCCAGGAGATATAACAGAGGAATATACAGTGATGGTAATATCTGCCCTGTACCCCACGCTGTTACACCAGTGATACTCCCACTCCACTCTCCCCCAGGAGATCTAACAGAGGAATATACAGTGATGGTAATATCTGCCCTGTACACCACGCTGTTACACCAGTGATACTCCCACTCCACTCTCCCCCAGGAGATCTAACAGAGGAATATACAGTGATGGTAATATCTGCCCTGTACACCACGCTGTTACACCAGTGATACTCCCACTCCACTCTCCCCCAGGAGATCTAACAGAGGAATATACAGTGATGGTAATATCTGCCCTGTACACCACGCTGTTACACCAGTGATACTCCCACTCCACTCTCCCCCAGGAGATATAACAGAGGAATATACAGTGATGGTAATATCTGCCCTGTACACCACGCTGTTACACCAGTGATACTCCCACTCCACTCTCCCCCAGGAGATATAACAGAAGAATATACAGTGATGGTAATATCTGCCCTGTACACCACGCTGTTACACCAGTGATACTCCCACTCCACTCTCCCCAGGAGATATAACAGAGGAATATACAGTGATGGTAATATCTGCCCTGTATACCACGCTGTTACACCAGTGATACTCCCACTCCACTCTCCCCAGGAGATATAACAGAGGAATATACGGTGATGGTAATATCTGCCCTGTACCCCACGCTGTTACACCAGTGATACTCCCACTCCACTCTCCCCCAGGAGATATAACAGAGGAATATACAGTGATGGTAATATCTGTCCTGTACACCACGCTGTTACACCAGTGATACTCCCACTCCACTCTCCCCAGGAGATATAACAGAGGAATATACAGTGATAGCAATATCTGTCCTGTACACCACGCTGTTACACCAGTGATACTCCCACTCCACTCTCCCCCAGGAGATATAACAGAGGAATATACAGTGATGGTAATATCTGTCCTGTACACCACGCTGTTACACCAGTGATACTCCCACTCCACTCTCCCCCAGGAGATATAACAGAGGAATATACAGTGATGGTAATATCTGCCCTGTACACCACGCTGCTACACCAGTGATACTCCCACTCCACTCTCCCCCAGGAGATATAACAGAGGAATATACAGTGATGGCAATATCTGCCCTGTACACCACGCTGCTACACCAGTGATACTCCCACTCCACTCTCCCCCAGGAGATATAACAGAGGAATATACAGTGATGACAATATCTGCCCTGTACACCACGCTGTTACACCAGTGATACTCCCACTCCACTCTCCCCCAGGAGATATAACAGAGGAATATACAGTGATGGCAATATCTGCCCTGTACACCACGCTGTTACACCAGTGATACTCCCACTCCACTCTCCTCCAGGAGATATAACAGAGGAATATACAGTGATGACAATATCTGTCCTGTACCCCACGCTGTTACACCAGTGATACTCCCACTCCACTCTCCTCCAGGAGATATAACAGATGAATATACAGTGATGGCAATATCTGTCCTGTACACCACGCTGTTACACCAGTGATACTCCCACTCCACTCTCCCCCAGGAGATATAACAGAGGAATATACAGTGATTGCAATATCTGCCCTGTACACCACGCTGTTACACCAGTGATACTCCCACTCCACTCTCCCCCAGGAGATATAACAGAGGAATATACAGTGATGGTAATATCTGCCCTGTACACCACGCTGTTACACCAGTGATACTCCCACTCCACTCTCCCCCAGGAGATATAACAGAGGAATATACAGTGATGGTAATATCTGTCCTGTATACCACGCTGTTACACCAGTGATACTCCCACTCCACTCTCCCCCAGGAGATATAACAGAGGAATATACAGTGATGGTAATATCTGCCCTGTACACCACGCTGTTACACTAGTGATACTCCCACTCCACTCTCCCCCAGGAGATATAACAGAGGAATATACAGTGATGGTAATATCTGTCCTGTATACCACGCTGTTACACCAGTGATACTCCCACTCCACTCTCCCCCAGGAGATATAACAGAGGAATATACAGTGATGGTAATATCTGCCCTGTACACCACGCTGTTACACCAGTGATACTCCCACTCCACTCTCCCCCAGGAGATATAACAGAGGAATATACAGTGATGGTAATATCTGCCCTGTACACCACGCTGTTACACCAGTG
The DNA here is from genome assembly GCF_028390025.1 of Pseudophryne corroboree. NCBI lineage: Eukaryota > Metazoa > Chordata > Amphibia > Anura > Myobatrachidae > Pseudophryne > Pseudophryne corroboree. The sequence continues at coordinate 487,330,802 of NC_086451.1, forward strand.
ATACTCCCACTCCACTCTCCCCCAGGAGATATAACAGAGGAATATACAGTGATGACAATATCTGTCCTGTACCCCACGCTGTTACACCAGTGATACTCCCACTCCACTCTCCCCCAGGAGATATAACAGAGGAATATACAGTGATGGCAATATCTGCCCCGTACACCACGCTGTTACACCAGTGATACTCCCACTCCACTCTCCCCCAGGAGATATAACAGAGGAATATACAGTGATGGTAATATCTGTCCTGTACACCACGCTGTTACACCAGTGATACTCCCACTCCACTCTCCCCCAGGAGATATAACAGAGGAATATACAGTGATGGCAATATCTGTCCTGTACACCACGCTGTTACACCAGTGATACTCCCACTCCACTCTCCCCCAGGAGATATAACAGAGGAATATACAGTGATGGTAATATCTGCCCTGTACACCACGCTGTTACACCAGTGATACTCCCACTCCACTCTCCCCCAGGAGATATAACAGAGGAATATACAGTGATGGTAATATCTGCCCTGTACACCACGCTGTTACACCAGTGATACTCCCACTCCACTCTCCCCCAGGAGATATAACAGAGGAATATACAGTGATGGTAATATCTGTCCTGTATACCACGCTGTTACACCAGTGATACTCCCACTCCACTCTCCCCCAGGAGATATAACAGAAGAATATACAGTGATGGTAATATCTGTCCTGTACACCACGCTGTTACACCAGTGATACTCCCACTCCACTCTCCCCCAGGAGATATAACAGAGGAATATACAGTGATGGTAATATCTGCCCTGTACACCACGCTGTTACACCAGTGATACTCCCACTCCACTCTCCCCCAGGAGATATAACAGAGGAATATACAGTGATGGTAATATCTGCCCTGTACACCACGCTGTTACACCAGTGATACTCCCACTCCACTCTCCCCCAGGAGATATAACAGAGGAATATACAGTGATGGTAATATCTGTCCTGTACACCACGCTGTTACACTAGTGATACTCCCACTCCACTCTCCCCCAGGAGATATAACAGAGGAATATACAGTGATGGTAATATCTGTCCTGTATACCACGCTGTTACACCAGTGATACTCCCACTCCACTCTCCCCCAGGAGATATAACAGAGGAATATACAGTGATGGTAATATCTGTCCTGTACACCACGCTGTTACACTAGTGATACTCCCACTCCACTCTCCCCCAGGAGATATAACAGAGGAATATACAGTGATGGCAATATCTGCCCTGTACACCACGCTGTTACACCAGTGATACTCCCACTCCACTCTCCCCCAGGAGATATAACAGAGGAATATACAGTGATGGTAATATCTGCCCTGTACACCACGCTGTTACACCAGTGATACTCCCACTCCACTCTCCCCCAGGAGATATAACAGAGGAATATACAGTGATGGTAATATCTGCCCCGTACACCACGCTGTTACACCAGTGATACTCCCACTCCACTCTCCCCCAGGAGATATAACAGAGGAATATACAGTGATGGTAATATCTGCCCTGTACACCACGCTGTTACACCAGTGATACTCCCACTCCACTCTCCCCAGGAGATATAACAGAGGAATATACAGTGATGGTAATATCTGTCCTGTACACCACGCTGTTACACTAGTGATACTCCCACTCCACTCTCCCCCAGGAGATATAACAGAGGAATATACAGTGATGGTAATATCTGTCCTGTATACCACGCTGTTACACCAGTGATACTCCCACTCCACTCTCCCCCAGGAGATATAACAGAGGAATATACAGTGATGGTAATATCTGTCCTGTACACCACGCTGTTACACTAGTGATACTCCCACTCCACTCTCCCCCAGGAGATATAACAGAGGAATATACAGTGATGGCAATATCTGCCCTGTACACCACGCTGTTACACTAGTGATACTCCCACTCCACTCTCCCCAGGAGATATAACAGAGGAATATACAGTGATGGCAATATCTGCCCTGTACACCACGCTGTTACACTAGTGATACTCCCACTCCACTCTCCCCAGGAGATATAACAGAGGAATATACAGTGATGGTAATATCTGTCCTGTACACCACGCTGTTACACTAGTGATACTCCCACTCCACTCTCCCCCAGGAGATATAACAGAGGAATATACAGTGATGGTAATATCTGTCCTGTATACCACGCTGTTACACCAGTGATACTCCCACTCCACTCTCCCCCAGGAGATATAACAGAGGAATATACAGTGATGGTAATATCTGTCCTGTACACCACGCTGTTACACTAGTGATACTCCCACTCCACTCTCCCCCAGGAGATATAACAGAGGAATATACAGTGATGGCAATATCTGCCCTGTACACCACGCTGTTACACTAGTGATACTCCCACTCCACTCTCCCCAGGAGATATAACAGAGGAATATACAGTGATGGCAATATCTGCCCTGTACACCACGCTGTTACACTAGTGATACTCCCACTCCACTCTCCCCAGGAGATATAACAGAAGGATATACAGTGATGGCAATATCTGCCCTGTACACCACGCTGTTACACCAGTGATACTCCCACTCCACTCTCCCCCAGGAGATATAACAGAGGAATATACAGTGATGGCAATATCTGCCCTGTACACCACGCTGTTACACTAGTGATACTCCCACTCCACTCTCCCCAGGAGATATAACAGAGGAATATACAGTGATGACAATATCTGCCCTGTACACCACGCTGTTACACCAGTGATACTCCCACTCCACTCTCCCCCAGGAGATATAACAGAGGAATATACAGTGATGGTAATATCTGCCCTGTACACCACGCTGTTACACCAGTGATACTCCCACTCCACTCTCCCCCAGGAGATATAACAGAGGAATATACAGTGATGGCAATATCTGTCCTGTACACCACGCTGTTACACCAGTGATACTCCCACTCCACTCTCCCCCAGGAGATATAACAGAGGAATATACAGTGATGGTAATATCTGCCCTGTACACCACGCTGTTACACCAGTGATACTCCCACTCCACTCTCCCCCAGGAGATATAACAGAGGAATATACAGTGATGGTAATATCTGCCCTGTATACCACGCTGTTACACCAGTGATACTCCCACTCCACTCTCCCCCAGGAGATATAACAGAGGAATATACAGTGATGGTAATATCTGCCCTGTACACCACGCTGTTACACCAGTGATACTCCCACTCCACTCTCCCCCAGGAGATATAACAGAAGAATATACAGTGATGGTAATATCTGTCCTGTACACCACGCTGTTACACCAGTGATACTCCCACTCCACTCTCCCCCAGGAGATATAACAGAGGAATATACAGTGATGGTAATATCTGCCCTGTATACCACGCTGTTACACCAGTGATACTCCCACTCCACTCTCCCCCAGGAGATATAACAGAGGAATATACAGTGATGGTAATATCTGCCCTGTACACCACGCTGTTACACCAGTGATACTCCCACTCCACTCTCCCCCAGGAGATATAACAGAAGAATATACAGTGATGGTAATATCTGTCCTGTACACCACGCTGTTACACCAGTGATACTCCCACTCCACTCTCCCCCAGGAGATATAACAGAGGAATATACAGTGATGACAATATCTGCCCTGTACACCACGCTGTTACACCAGTGATACTCCCACTCCACTCTCCCCCAGGAGATATAACAGAAGAATATACAGTGATGGTAATATCTGTCCTGTACACCACGCTGTTACACCAGTGATACTCCCACTCCACTCTCCCCCAGGAGATATAACAGAGGAATATACAGTGATGGTAATATCTGTCCTGTACACCACGCTGTTACACCAGTGATACTCCCACTCCACTCTCCCCAGGAGATATAACAGAGGAATATACAGTGATGGTAATATCTGCCCTGTACCCCACGCTGTTACACCAGTGATACTCCCACTCCACTCTCCCCCAGGAGATATAACAGAAGAATATACAGTGATGGTAATATCTGCCCTGTACACCACGCTGTTACACCAGTGATACTCCCACTCCACTCTCCCCAGGAGATATAACAGAGGAATATACAGTGATGGTAATATCTGCCCTGTATACCACGCTGTTACACCAGTGATACTCCCACTCCACTCTCCCCAGGAGATATAACAGAGGAATATACAGTGATGGTAATATCTGCCCTGTACCCCACGCTGTTACACCAGTGATACTCCCACTCCACTCTCCCCCAGGAGATATAACAGAGGAATATACAGTGATGGTAATATCTGTCCTGTACACCACGCTGTTACACCAGTGATACTCCCACTCCACTCTCCCCAGGAGATATAACAGAGGAATATACAGTGATGGTAATATCTGCCCTGTACCCCACGCTGTTACACCAGTGATACTCCCACTCCACTCTCCCCCAGGAGATATAACAGAGGAATATACAGTGATAGCAATATCTGTCCTGTACACCACGCTGTTACACCAGTGATACTCCCACTCCACTCTCCCCCAGGAGATATAACAGAGGAATATACAGTGATGGTAATATCTGTCCTGTACACCACGCTGTTACACCAGTGATACTCCCACTCCACTCTCCCCCAGGAGATATAACAGAGGAATATACAGTGATGGTAATATCTGCCCTGTACACCACGCTGCTACACCAGTGATACTCCCACTCCACTCTCCCCCAGGAGATATAACAGAGGAATATACAGTGATGGCAATATCTGCCCTGTACACCACGCTGCTACACCAGTGATACTCCCACTCCACTCTCCCCCAGGAGATATAACAGAGGAATATACAGTGATGACAATATCTGCCCTGTACACCACGCTGTTACACCAGTGATACTCCCACTCCACTCTCCCCCAGGAGATATAACAGAGGAATATACAGTGATGGCAATATCTGCCCTGTACACCACGCTGTTACACCAGTGATACTCCCACTCCACTCTCCTCCAGGAGATATAACAGAGGAATATACAGTGATGACAATATCTGTCCTGTACCCCACGCTGTTACACCAGTGATACTCCCACTCCACTCTCCCCCAGGAGATATAACAGAGGAATATACAGTGATTGCAATATCTGCCCTGTACACCACACTGTTACACCAGTGATACTCCCACTCCACTCTCCCCCAGGAGATATAACAGAGGAATATACAGTGATGGTAATATCTGCCCTGTACACCACGCTGTTACACCAGTGATACTCCCACTCCACTCTCCCCCAGGAGATATAACAGAGGAATATACAGTGATGGTAATATCTGTCCTGTATACCACGCTGTTACACCAGTGATACTCCCACTCCACTCTCCCCCAGGAGATATAACAGAGGAATATACAGTGATGGTAATATCTGCCCTGTACACCACGCTGTTACACCAGTGATACTCCCACTCCACTCTCCCCCAGGAGATATAACAGAGGAATATACAGTGATGGTAATATCTGTCCTGTACACCACGCTGTTACACCAGTGATACTCCCACTCCACTCTCCCCCAGGAGATATAACAGAGGAATATACAGTGATGGTAATATCTGCCCTGTACACCACGCTGTTACACCAGTGATACTCCCACTCCACTCTCCCCCAGGAGATATAACAGAGGAATATACAGTGATGACAATATCTGTCCTGTACCCCACGCTGTTACACCAGTGATACTCCCACTCCACTCTCCCCCAGGAGATATAACAGAGGAATATACAGTGATGGCAATATCTGCCCCGTACACCACGCTGTTACACCAGTGATACTCCCACTCCACTCTCCCCCAGGAGATATAACAGAGGAATATACAGTGATGGTAATATCTGTCCTGTACACCACGCTGTTACACCAGTGATACTCCCACTCCACTCTCCCCCAGGAGATATAACAGAGGAATATACAGTGATGGCAATATCTGTCCTGTACACCACGCTGTTACACCAGTGATACTCCCACTCCACTCTCCCCCAGGAGATATAACAGAGGAATATACAGTGATGGTAATATCTGCCCTGTACACCACGCTGTTACACCAGTGATACTCCCACTCCACTCTCCCCCAGGAGATATAACAGAGGAATATACAGTGATGGTAATATCTGCCCTGTACACCACGCTGTTACACCAGTGATACTCCCACTCCACTCTCCCCCAGGAGATATAACAGAGGAATATACAGTGATGGTAATATCTGTCCTGTACACCACGCTGTTACACCAGTGATACTCCCACTCCACTCTCCCCCAGGAGATATAACAGAGGAATATACAGTGATGGTAATATCTGCCCTGTACACCACGCTGTTACACCAGTGATACTCCCACTCCACTCTCCCCCAGGAGATATAACAGAGGAATATACAGTGATGGTAATATCTGTCCTGTACACCACGCTGTTACACCAGTGATACTCCCACTCCACTCTCCCCCAGGAGATATAACAGAGGAATATACAGTGATGGTAATATCTGCCCTGTACACCACGCTGTTACACTAGTGATACTCCCACTCCACTCTCCCCCAGGAGATATAACAGAGGAATATACAGTGATGGTAATATCTGTCCTGTATACCACGCTGTTACACCAGTGATACTCCCACTCCACTCTCCCCCAGGAGATATAACAGAGGAATATACAGTGATGGTAATATCTGTCCTGTACACCACGCTGTTACACTAGTGATACTCCCACTCCACTCTCCCCCAGGAGATATAACAGAGGAATATACAGTGATGGTAATATCTGCCCTGTACACCACGCTGTTACACCAGTGATACTCCCACTCCACTCTCCCCCAGAAGATCTAACAGAGGAATATACAGTGATGGTAATATCTGTCCTGTATACCACGCTGTTACACCAGTGATACTCCCACTCCACTCTCCCCCAGGAGATATAACAGAAGAATATACAGTGATGGTAATATCTGCCCTGTACACCACGCTGTTACACCAGTGATACTCCCACTCCACTCTCCCCCAGGAGATATAACAGAGGAATATACAGCGATGGTAATATCTGCCCTGTACACCACGCTGTTACACCAGTGATACTCCCACTCCACTCTCCCCCAGGAGATATAACAGAGGAATATACAGTGATGGTAATATCTGTCCTGTACACCACGCTGTTACACCAGTGATACTCCCACTCCACTCTCCCCCAGGAGATATAACAGAGGAATATACAGTGATGACAATATCTGTCCTGTACCCCACGCTGTTACACCAGTGATACTCCCACTCCACTCTCCCCCAGGAGATATAACAGAGGAATATACAGTGATGGTAATATCTGCCCTGTACCCCACGCTGTTACACCAGTGATACTCCCACTCCACTCTCCCCCAGGAGATATAACAGAGGAATATACAGTGATGGCAATATCTGCCCTGTACACCACGCTGTACACCAGTGATACTCCCACTCCACTCTCCCCCAGGAGATATAACAGAGGAATATACAGTGATGGTAATATCTGCCCTGTACCCCACGCTGTTACACCAGTGATACTCCCACTCCACTCTCCCCCAGGAGATATAACAGAGGAATATACAGTGATGGTAATATCTGCCCTGTACCCCACGCTGTTACACCAGTGATACTCCCACTCCACTCTCCCCCAGGAGATATAACAGAGGAATATACAGTGATGGTAATATCTGCCCTGTACACCACGCTGTTACACCAGTGATACTCCCACTCCACTCTCCCCCAGGAGATATAACAGAGGAATATACAGTGATGGTAATATCTGTCCTGTACACCACGCTGTTACACCAGTGATACTCCCACTCCACTCTCCCCCAGGAGATATAACAGAGGAATATACAGTGATGGCAATATCTGCCCTGTACCCCACGCTGTTACACCAGTGATACTCCCACTCCACTCTCCCCCAGGAGATATAACAGAGGAATATACAGTGATGGTAATATCTGCCCTGTACACCACGCTGTTACACCAGTGATACTCCCACTCCACTCTCCCCCAGGAGATATAACAGAGGAATATACAGTGATGGTAATATCTGCCCTGTACACCACGCTGTTACACCAGTGATACTCCCACTCCACTCTCCCCAGGAGATATAACAGAGGAATATACAGTGATGGTAATATCTGTCCTGTACACCACGCTGTTACACCAGTGATACTCCCACTCCACTCTCCCCCAGGAGATATAACAGAGGAATATACAGTGATTGCAATATCTGTCCTGTACACCACGCTGTTACACCAGTGATACTCCCACTCCACTCTCCCCCAGGAGATATAACAGAGGAATATACAGTGATGGCAATATCTGTCCTGTATACCACGCTGTTACACCAGTGATACTCCCACTCCACTCTCCCCAGGAGATATAACAGAGGAATATACAGTGATGGTAATATCTGTCCTGTACACCACGCTGTTACACCAGTGATACTCCCACTCCACTCTCCCCCAGGAGATATAACAGAGGAATATACAGTGATGGTAATATCTGCCCTGTACACCACGCTGTTACACTAGTGATACTCCCACTCCACTCTCCCCCAGGAGATATAACAGAGGAATATACAGTGATGGTAATATCTGTCCTGTACACCACGCTGTTACACCAGTGATACTCCCACTCCACTCTCCCCCAGGAGATATAACAGAGGAATATACAGTGATGGTAATATCTGTCCTGTACACCACGCTGTTACACCAGTGATACTCCCACTCCACTCTCCCCCAGGAGATATAACAGAAGGATATACAGTGATGGTAATATCTGCCCTGTACACCACTCTGTTACACCAGTGATACTCCCACTCCACTCTCCTCCAGGAGATATAACAGAGGAATATACAGTGATGGTAATATCTGTCCTGTACACCACGCTGTTACACCAGTGATACTCCCACTCCACTCTCCCCCAGGAGATATAACAGAGGAATATACAGTGATGGCAATATCTGTCCTGTACACCACGCTGTTACACCAGTGATACTCCCACTCCACTCTCCCCCAGGAAATATAACAGAGGAATATACAGTGATGGTAATATCTGCCCTGTATACCACGCTGTTACACCAGTGATACTCCCACTCCACTCCGGAAAGGTAAGTGTTAAAATGGGTGCAATGGGTGCCATTATAGAAACGCCAATGTCTTCAGGGGTTTTGGGGTCCGCATGCATCACCAACTTTTGGAGACTCGATCCAAAGTCCAAATACTGTGGTCAACTGCCAGCAGATCCTCCATCTGTTGTGGCAATATTTCCTGCGGCTTTAACCACTTCAGTATTTTGATTAAAACGGTCAACTGAGGTCTGACCAAAGACTCTTTGGAGTAACGCCACTCACGGAAGTGCTGAGCTTGGCCCGGCCCAGTAACCCCAACATGAGACAGTAGAGTAGTAAAGCTGGCGAGATAGGCTTCTATGTCATCGTCAACTGACATTTTTTGAAGCTTGGCCTCCTCCTTCAGACCTGGCTGCCGTTGCGTCTCTACCAGTTGCTGTTGGAACAAGCATTTTCAGAATTTCCCCTATTTTAGTTTTTTTGTGGGTTGAGAAGCGGAACCTAGCTTCCCTTAACATGCCATGCACTGATACCACCTGTGGTAGGCTTACCATACTATCCCTTTAAACCGGGACGCTAATGAATTACACAGGTTCTGTGGTTAGCTGGCGTCAAGCCTGCATGTCACCTGGTTTTAATCAGCCACAGAACCTGTGTAATTCACAAGGGTCCCGGTTTAAAAGCAATGTATGGTAAGCCAACTTGTGATAAAGTAGCCTTATAATTAGAATGTTCACAGCCCTGTCACTCACTAACAGAGCCCTCTCCCTACTCACCGGCCACTATCTGGCATCGCTCATACTGACAAATGGCCCATACATACGGTATGTGTTCTGTCTTTATTTTAATATTTATTTTACGGGGGACTAAAAGGTACCAGTGGGCTCTTGATGCCACACATGCTGGTATTTGTCGTTCTCCAAGTACTGGCATGTGGGTTAGGCATGCTGGGACCTATAGTCCTCTTGAAAAATACATTATTGTTCTAACTTTTACTGATTTGCTTTCAACTTGACACCCACCGCCCAGGGGAGACAGGGATAGCCCTGAACTTCAGCCCAGGCCTTGGGTACCCTGGAGAGGGGGGCACCCAGCTAGTGGCATTACCCCACTGCAAGTGGAGCCCGGTGTTGGTTCTAAAAATACAGGGACCCCTATGTCAGTTTTTCCTTGTATTTTTAAAACCAGTGGCATCTCGCTGATCTGTGCAGACTTCTGTCACACTTGCACCTTGTAACGGAGCTCGCAATAAAATCACACAGACTCGCACTGCAAATACCCCACACTCAACAAGTACGAGTTACAGTACATACGCATACTTTTACTCACATCATATTACATTTAGCCCACTGTATCACACACACTAGAAGCACACACTGTATCACACACACACTAGAAGCACACACTGTATCACACACACTAGAAGCATACACTGTATCACACACACACACACTAGAAGCACACACTGTATTACACACACTAGAAGCACACACTGTATCACACACACACTAGAAGCACACACTGTATCACACACACACTAGAAGCACACACTGTATCACACACACTAGAAGCACACACTGTATCACACACACACTAGAAGCACACACTGTATCACACACACACTAGAAGCACACACTGTATCACACACACTAGAAGCACACACTGTATCACACACACACTAGAAGCACACACTATCACACACACTAGAAGCACACACTGTATCACACACACTAGAAGCACACACTGTATCACACACACACTAGAAGCACACACTGTATCACACACACACACTGTATCACACACACTAGAAGCACACACTGTATCACGCACACAATATATCACAGAAACTAGATGCAAATCCTGTGTCTCTCACACACACACACACAGTATTACACACACTAGAAGCACACAATGTATCACATAGAAACTAGAAGCAAATCCTGTGTCTCACACACACACACACACACACACACACACACACACACACAGTATTACACACACTAGAAGCACACAATGTATCACATAGAAACTAGAAGCAAATCCTGTGTCACACACACACACACACACACACACACTAGAAGCACACAATGTATCACATAGAAACTAGAAAAAAAATTACTGTCACATGCTAGAAGCACACATTGTATCACAAAAAGCACACATTGTAACACACACTAAGAGCACTTACTATAAAACACAGACACAAGAAGCACACACACTAGAAACACACTATATCACACACAGACATTAGAAGCACACACTGCATCACACACACTAGAAACACTATTACACACACACTAGAAGCACACACTATATGACACACACACTATATCACACACAGACGCTAGAAGCACACACTCCATCACACACACACTAGAAACACTATTACACACACACTAGAAGCACACACTATATGACACACACACTATATCACACACAGACG
>NC_086451.1:487347324-487356601 GCF_028390025.1 Pseudophryne corroboree
ACTCTGCATCGCCAGTAACCACTGTCTGAGCACGTGCGGTGTGACTCTGCATCGCCAGTAACCACTGTCTGAGCACGTGCGGTGTGACTCTGCATCGCCAGTAACCACTGTCTGAGCACGTGCGGTGTGACTCTGCATCGCCAGTAACCACTGTCTGAGCACGTGCGGTGTGACTCTGCATGAAGTGGACGGAGATGAAGTACCGGACAATCAGCTTCTAACTGTCATGTTACAGACTGGGGGGGGGGGGGGGGGGGGGGTGTAATTGAGACCTGATCATAGCAACTGCGATCATTGTCTCTGACATGCGGAGGGACACCCAGCACAGGGATCCCGCAGACATGTGACAGCATCGCACGCCGTCTCCTGCCCCCGCAGACATGTGACAGCATCGCACGCCGTCTCCTGCCCCCGCAGACATGTGACAGCATCGCACGCCGTCTCCTGCCCCCGCAGACATGTGACATCATCGCACGCCGTCTCCTGCCCCCGCAGACATGTGACAGCATCGCACGCCGTCTCCTGCCCCCGCAGACATGTGACAGCATCGCACGCCGTCTCCTGCCCCCGCAGACATGTGACATCATCGCACGCCGTCTCCTGCCCCCGCAGACATGTGACAGCATCGCACGCCGTCTCCTGCCCCCGCAGACATGTGACAGCATCGCACGCCGTCTCCTGCCCCCGCAGACATGTGACATCATCGCACGCCGTCTCCTGCCCCCGCAGACATGTGACAGCATCGCACGCCGTCTCCTGCCCCCGCAGACATGTGACAGCATCGCACGCCGTCTCCTGCCCCCGCAGACATGTGACAGCATCGCACGCCGTCTCCTGCCCCCGCAGACATGTGACAGCATCGCACGCCGTCTCCTGCCCCCGCAGACATGTGACAGCATCGCACGCCGTCTCCTGCCCCCGCAGACATGTGACAGCATCGCACGCCGTCTCCTGCCCCCGCAGACATGTGACAGCATCACATGCCATCTCCTGCCCCCGCAGACATGTGACAGCATCGCACGCCGTCTCCTGCCCCGCAGACATGTGACAGCATCGCACGCCGTCTCCTGCCCCCGCAGACATGTGACATCATCGCACGCCATCTCCTGCCCCCGCATCGCACGCCATCTCCTGCCCCCGCAGACATGTGACATCATCGCACGCCGTCTCCTGCCCCCGCAGACATGTGACAGCATCGCACGCCGTCTCCTGCCCCCGCAGACATGTGACAGCATCGCACGCCGTCTCCTGCCCCCGCAGACATGTGACAGCATCGCACGCCGTCTCCTGCCCCGCAGACATGTGACAGCATCGCACGCCATCTCCTGCCCCCGCATCGCACGCCGTCTCCTGCCCCCGCAGACATGTGACAGCATCGCACGCCGTCTCCTGCCCCCGCAGACATGTGACATCATCGCACGCCGTCTCCTGCCCCCGCAGACATGTGACAGCATCGCACGCCGTCTCCTGCCCGCCATCTCCTGCCCCCGCAGACATGTGACAGCATCGCACGCCGTCCCCTGCCCCCGCAGACATGTGAAAGCATCGCACGCCGTCTCCTGCCCCCGCAGACATGTGACAGCATCGCACGCCGTCTCCTGCCCCCGCAGACATGTGACAGCACCGTCTCCTGCCCCCGCAGACATGTGACAGCATCGCACGCCGTCTCCTGCCCCCGCAGACATGTGACAGCATCGCACGCCGTCTCCTGCCCCCGCAGACATGTGACAGCATCGCACGCCGTCTCCTGCCCCCGCAGACATGTGACAGCATCGCACGCCGTCTCCTGCCCCCGCAGACATGTGACAGCATCGCACGGCTGCGTACATCTAGCTGTGAAGGCAGATGGCTACCCACCATGTTTTTGGTGGCAGCGGCTGCGCACGACGACCCATTCCTGCATTGTCTGGGCCATGCCCCTTAATCGGAGCATTGACACCCAGAAAATGCAGCATCGACGCCCTGTTCCCGCCCCCCTCCAGGTCTTAAACTGCGTTCTGAAGAGAACCGTTTAGGACCTTGCACACGCGTGTACCGACGTACGTGAATGCGCAAATATCTCTTGATAGCGATTTTCACACATCACCCACGGGGTCTGCACTAGGTCCTGGGATTGATAAATGATAGAAGCTGGATGACTGGTACTTTATCTCTCTCTAAGGCTTAGTAAATCCACCCCTATGAACCAGAACATTCCATGTGGCGTCAGCGCACACTGGTAGCCTTCACGTGGCGTCCTCACACTACTGTGACAGCGCTGCAGCGTATGCTGGCGCTATATAACTTATTACGCCGGCGAGGTCTGGTGTATACACTATTTATCTCAGTGTCAGTCTCCTGCGCTCTCTCCTCCCCCTCTCCCTCCTCGCAGCAGAGCTCAGTGTGAGTGTAGAGGGAACTGAGAATCACACTCAGGGAGAGAGGACGACGAGTGACCGGCGCTGGAACCGCCAGACAGGAGGCAGAAATCTATTCTACAACTTTATATGAAGCAAGGAGAGGAAGAGGAACTCACACAAAACACACTTACTAAGATCTGGAGCGGAGAGGGACGGAGGGGTAGGTGGGAGACAGTGTGGGGCAAAGAGAGGGGTAGGAGGGAGACAATGTGGGGCAAAGAGAGGGGTAGGTAGGAAAGAAACAGTGTGGGGCAAAGAAAGAGGGGCAGGTGTGAAGGAGGCAGTGGAGGGCAGAGAGAGAAGGGGCAGGAGAAGGAGGCAGTGGAGGGTAGAGGCAGGAGAAGGAGGCAGTGGAGGGTAGAGAGGGGGCAGGAGAAGGAGGAGGCAGTGGAGGGCAGATAGAGAGAGGGCAGGAGAAGGAGGCAGTGGAGGGTAGAGGGGGGGGGGGCAGGAGAAGGAGGCAGTGGGGGCAGGAGAAGGAGGCAGTGGAGGGTAGAGGGGGGGGGCAGGAGAAGGAGGCAGTGGGGGCAGGAGAAGGAGGCAGTGGAGGGTAGAGAGGGGGCAGGAGAAGGAGAAGGAGGCAGTGGAGGGCAGATAGAGAGAGGGCAGGAGAAGGAGGCAGTGGAGGGCAGAGAGGGGGCAGGAGAAGGAGGCAGTGTGGGGCAGAGAGGGGGCAGGAGAAGGAGGCAGTGTGGGGCAGAGAGGGGGCAGGAGAAGGAGGCAGTGTGGGGCAGAGAGGGGGCAGGAGAAGGAGGCAGTGTGGGGCAGAGAGGGGGCAGGAGAAGGAGGCAGTGTGGGGCAGAGAGGGGGCAGCGTGGGGCAGAGAGGGGGCAGGAGAAGGAGGCAGTGTGGGGCACAGAGACAGAGCGTGTGGAGTAAGACTGCCAGGGGGAGAACATGCCATGCTGGAGCCTCCTCTGACAATGTCGCTCCCTTCCATCCACCCCACCATGCAGGAACACTTCTGTGAGAACTCCACGCGTGTACACGCTGACGGGAACCCTGCCACCAGTACCCTGATGTTTGCCATGGGCGTGTTGGGAAACCTCCTGGCACTGGGCATCTTGGGGGTGCACCGGAGAGAGAGGAGAGCACGTGCTTCGCCATTCTGCATCCTGGTGACCGGTCTCGCTGTCACAGACCTCCTGGGCACCTGCGTCCTGAGCCCGGTGGTCTTCGTCTCCTATGCTCAGCGGGCATCTCTCCTGGCACTGGGGTCTCAGCCATTGTGTAAACTCTTTGCCTTCGCCATGACTTTCTTCAACCTCTCTTCAATGATGATCCTGTTCTTCATGGCCTTTGAACGATGCCTAGCGCTAAGTCACCCGTATGTTTATGCCCAGCATGCCTGGGGGCACCGGCTGGCTAGGGCTGCAATACCTTCTTCCTACATATTTCCTGCCTTACTCTGCGCGTTGCCGTTGGCAGGAGTTGGGGAACATAAACAGTACTGTCCCGGCACTTGGTGCTTCATCAGGATGGCAGTAGCACCCAGCACCGGGAACGGCAGTGCTCTGGCGTTTTCCCTGCTCTATGCCAGTCTGACTGGGCTCCTGATTCTGGCAATCTTGCTGTGCAACGCCTCTGTGACCGCCAGTCTCTGCCGCATGAGGAAGGGTCAGCGGGCGAGAAGGGGCTCGCTCCGCAGAGGGGGTGCCCGGGGCTGGTTTATGGGGGCTGGAGAAGAGGAGCTGGAACATCTTATTCTCCTGGTACTGATGACCACAATCTTCATGGTGTGCTCGGTGCCGATGACGGTAAGTGCACCCTAGGGACTGTCTCTCTGTGATAACATTAGGTAGGTATCTGTGCCAGCTGTGTCTGAGTGAGGGCTGCAGAGCTACAATCAGTGTAAGAGCTCTGCTGATAGTGAGAGTGGAGGGCGGGTGGCACCCAGTGCGGGTATGACACAAGAATGTGAGACCATGGCATGGGTGACTTCTCTGTGCCAGGACCTGGTACCGTGTGTGCCAGATAGGAGATGACCCTTACTACAGGGACCCAGCTGCATGTTATAACTGCATGGAATTCTCTGCAGAGGGTAAATCTCTGGAATAATCAGGGTGAGGCTGGCAGAGGGTAAATCTCTGGAATAATCAGGGTGAGGCTAGCAGAAGGTAAATCTCTGGAAGAATCAGGGTGAGGCTGGCAGAGGGTAAATCTCTGGAAGGATGAGGGTGAGGCTGGCAGAGGGTAAATCTCTGGAATAATCAGGGTGAGGCTGGCAGAAGGTAAATCTCTGGAATAATCAGGGTGAGGCTGGCAGAGGGTAAATCTCTGGAAGAATGAGGGTGAGGCTGGCAGATGGTAAATATGTGGAAGAATCAGGGTGAGACTGGCAGAGGGTAAATCTGTGGGAGAATGAGGGTGAGGCTGGCAGAGGGTAAATCTGTGGGAGAATCAGGGTGAGCCTGGCAGAGGGTAAATCTGTGGAAGAATGAGGGTGAGGCTGGCAGAGGGTAAATCTGTGGAAGAATCAGGGTGAGGCTGGCAGAGGGTAAATCTCTGGAAGAATGAGGGTGAGGCTGGCAGAGGGTAAATCTCTGGAAGGATGAGGGTGAGGCTGGCAGAGGGTAAATCTCTGGAAGGATGAGGGTGAGGCTGGCAGAGGGTAAATCTCTGGAAGAATCAGGGTGAGGCTGGCAGAAGGTAAATCTGTGGGAGAATGAGGGTGAGGCTGGCAGAGGGTAAATCTCTGGAAGGATGAGGGTGAGGCTGGCAGAGGTTAAATCTCTGGAAGAATGAGGGTGAGGCTGGCAGAGGTTAAATCTGTGGGGTAAATCTCTAGAATAATCAGGGTGAGGCTGGCAGAGGGTAAATCTGTGGAATAATCAGAGTGAGGCTGGCAGAGGGTAAATCTTTGGGGTAAATCTCTGGAATAATCAAGGTGAGGCTGGCAGGGGGTAAATCTGTGGGGTAAATCTCTGGAATAATCAGGGTGAGGCTGGCAGAGGGTAAATCTTTGGGGTAAATCTCTGGATGAATCAGGGTGAGGCTGGCAGAGGGTAAATCTGGGGTAAATCTCTGGAATAATCAAGGTGAGGCTGGCAGGGGGTAAATCTGTGGGGTAAATCTCTGGAATAATCAGGGTGAGGCTGGCAGGGGGTAAATCTGTGGGGTAAATCTCTGGAATAATCAGGGTGAGGATGGCAGAGGGTAAATCTGTGGGGTAAATCTCTGGAATAATCAGGGTGAGGCTGGCAGAGGGTAAATCTCTGGAATAATCAGGGTGAGGCTGGCAGAGGGTAAATCTCTGGAATAATCAGGGTGAGGCTGGCAGAGGGTAAATCTCTGGAAGGATGAGGGTGAGGCTGGCAGAGGGTAAATCTCTGGAAGGATGAGGGTGAGGCTGGCAAAGGGTAAATCTCTGGAAGAATCAGGGTGAGGCTGGCAGAGGGTAAATCTCTGGAAGAATGAGGGTGAGGCTGGCAAAGGGTAAATCTCTGGAAGAATAAGGGTGAGGCTGGCAGAGGGTAAATCTCTGGAAGGATGAGGGTGAGGCTGGCAGAGGGTAAATCTCTGGAAGAATGAGGGTGAGGCTGGCAGAGGGTAAATCTCTGAAGAATCAGGGTGAGGCTGGCAGAAGGTAAATCTGTGGGAGAATGAGGGTGAGGCTGGTAGAGGGTAAATCTCTGGAAGGATGAGGGTGAGGCTGGCAGAGGGTAAATCTCTGGAAGGATGAGGGTGAGGCTGGCAGAGGTTAAATCTCTGGAAGAATGAGGGTGAGGCTGGCAGAGGTTAAATCTGTGGGGTAAATCTCTAGAATAATCAGGGTGAGGCTGGCAGAGGGTAAATCTGTGGAATAATCAGAGTGAGGCTGGCAGAGGGTAAATCTTTGGGGTAAATCTCTGGAATAATCAAGGTGAGGCTGGCAGGGGGTAAATCTGTGGGGTAAATCTCTGGAATAATCAGGGTGAGGCTGGCAGAGGGTAAATCTGTGGGGTAAATCTCTGGATGAATCAGGGTGAGGCTGGCAGAGGGTAAATCTGTGGGGTAAATCTCTGGAATAATCAGGGTGAGGCTGGCAGGGGGTAAATCTGTGGGGTAAATCTCTGGAATAATCAGGGTGAGGATGGCAGAGGGGAAATCTGTGGGGTAAATCTCTGGAATAATCAGGGTGAGGCTGGCAGAGGGTAAATCTCTGGAATAATCAGGGTGAGGCTGGCAGAGGGTAAATCTCTGGAATAATCAGGGTGAGGCTGGCAGAGGGTAAATCTCTGGAAGAATAAGGGTGAGGCTGGCAGAGGGTAAATCTCTGGAAGAATGAGGGTGAGGCTGGCAGAGGGTAAATCTGTGGGTAAATCTCTGGAATAATCAGGGTGAGGCTGGCAGGGGGTAAATCTGTGGGGTAAATCTCTGGAATAATCAGGGTGAGGCTGGCAGGGGGTAAATCTGTGGGGTAAATCTCTGGAATAATCAGAGTGAGGCTGGCAGGGGTAAATCTGTGGGGTAAATCTCTGGAAGAATCAGGGTGAGGCTGGCAGAGGGTAAATCTTTGGGGTAAATCTCTGGATGAATCAGGGTGAGGCTGGCAGAGGGTAAATCTGTGGGGTAAATCTCTGGAAGAATCAGGGTGAGGCTGGCAGGGGGTAAATCTGTGGGGTAAATCTCTGGAATAATCAGGGTGAGGCTGGCAGAGGGTAAATCTGTGGGGTAAAGCTCTGGAATAATCAGGGTGAGGCTGGCAGGGGGTAAATCTGTGGGTTAAATCTCTGGAATAATCAGGGTGAGGCTGGCAGAGGGTAAATCTCTAGAAGAATAAGGGTGAGGCTGGCAGAGGATAATCTCTGGAATAATCAGGGTGAGGCTGGCAGAGGGTAAATCTCTGGAATAATCAGGGTGAGGCTGGCAGAGGGTAAATCACTGGAATAATCAGGGTGAGGCTGGCAGAGGGTAAATCTCTGGAATAATCAGGGTGAGGCTGGCAGAGGGTAAATCTGTGGGGTAAATCTCTGGAATAATCAGGGTTAGGCTGGCAGGGGGTAAATCTGTGGGGTAAATCTCTGGAATAATCAGGGTGAGGCTGGCAGAGGGTAAATCTCTGGAAGAATGAGGGTGAGGCTGGCAGAGGGTAAATCTGTGGAAGAATCAGGGTGAGGCTGGCAGAGGATAAATCTGTGGGAGAATGAGGGTGAGGCTGGCAGAGGGTAAATCTGTGGAAGAATCAGGGTGAGGCTGGCAGAGGGTAAATCTGTGGAAGAATCAGGGTGAGGCTGGCAGAGGGTAAATCTGTGGAAGAATCAGGGTGAGGCTGGCAGAGGGTAAAACTGTGAAAGAATGAGGTGAGGCTGGCAGAGGGTAAATCTGTGGAAGAATCAGGGTGAGGCTGGCAGAGGGTAAATCTGTGAAAGAATGAGGGTGAGGCTGGCAGAGGGTAAATCTCTGGAATAATCAGGGTGAGGCTGGCAAAGGGTAAATCTCTGGAAGAATCAGGGTGAGGCTGGCAGAGGGTAAATCTCTGGAAGAATGAGGGTGAGGATGGCAGAGGGTAAATCTCTGGAAGGATGAGGGTGAGGCTGGCAGAGGGTAAATCTCTGGAAGGATGAGGGTGAGGCTGGCAGAGGGTAAATCTCTGGAAGAATCAGGGTGAGGCTGGCAGAAGGTAAATCTGTGGGAGAATGAGGGTGAGGCTGGCAGAGGGTAAATCTCTGGAAGGATGAGGGTGAGGCTGGCAGAGGTTAAATCTCTGGAAGAATGAGGGTGAGGCTGGCAGAGGTTAAATCTGTGGGGTAAATCTCTAGAATAATCAGGGTGAGGCTGGCAGAGGGTAAATCTGTGGAATAATCAGAGTGAGGCTGGCAGAGGGTAAATCTTTGGGGTAAATCTCTGGAATAATCAAGGTAAGGCTGGCAGGGGGTAAATCTGTGGGGTAAATCTCTGGATGAATCAGGGTGAGGCTGGCAGAGGGTAAATCTGGGGTAAATCTCTGGAATAATCAAGGTGAGGCTGGCAGGGGGTAAATCTGTGGGGTAAATCTCTGGAATAATCAGGGTGAGGATGGCAGAGGGTAAATCTGTGGGGTAAATCTCTGGAATAATCAGGGTGAGGCTGGCAGAGGGTAAATATCTGGAATAATCAGGGTGAGGCTGGCAGAGGGTAAATCTCTGGAAGAATGAGGGTGAGGCTGGCAGAGGGTAAATCTCTGGAAGGATGAGGGTGAGGCTGGCAGAGGGTAAATCTCTGGAAGAATCAGGGTGAGGCTGGCAGAGGGTAAATCTCTGGAAGAATCAGGGTGAGGCTGGCAGAAGGTAAATCTGTGGGAGAATGAGGGTGAGGCTGGCAGAGGGTAAATCTCTGGAAGGATGAGGGTGAGGCTGGCAGAGGTTAAATCTCTGGAAGAACGAGGGTGAGGCTGGCAGAGGTTAAATCTGTGGGGTAAATCTCTAGAATAATCAGGGTGAGGCTGGCAGAGGGTAAATCTGTGGAATAATCAGAGTGAGGCTGGCAGAGGGTAAATCTTTGGGGTAAATCTCTGGAATAATCAAGGTGAGGCTGGCAGGGGGTAAATCTGTGGGGTAAATCTCTGGAATAATCAGGGTGAGGCTGGCAGAGGGTAAATCTGTGGGGTAAATCTCTGGATGAATCAGGGTGAGGCTGGCAGAGGGTAAATCTGTGGGGTAAACCTCTGGAATAATCAAGGTGAGGCTGGCAGGGGGTAAATCTGTGGGGTAAATCTCTGGAATAATCAGGGTGAGGCTGGCAGGGGGTAAATCTGTGGGGTAAATCTCTGGAATAATCAGGGTGAGGATGGCAGAGGGTAAATCTGTGGGGTAAATCTCTGGAATAATCAGGGTGAGGCTGGCAGGGGGTAAATCTGTGGGGTAAATCTCTGGAATAATCAGGGTGAGGCTGGCAGGGGGTAAATCTGTGGGGTAAAT